>NC_069502.1:684731873-684744373 GCF_027579735.1 Bombina bombina | reverse complement strand
ACACAAACATATATATAAGTATTACACACACACACTATATATATCTATAGAGCTATGACATAGGGCTGTTGGGCTGGGCTTTTTATTTCCAGTCCGGCCCTGGCTGTATTTATACCAAAAACTGTGGCCACGTGATTTGCAACATAGTGGAACGTACCATTTGTGTGCACAGCAGGGCTGTACCTAATAAAAGGCCACGCAGTGTATATTGGTATCAATACATATTGTACAAAAAAAAACATCAGATATATATTTATGAATAAATAGAACATATTCTGTTAAGTGAAGAACATTGGAATGTGAAATATTCATATTTTCATGTCTGGTTAGAGCACATGAGAATATGTGATCGGGTTTGCGCGAGAGTGGGGTGTTAGGTTTTCCCCCCACCTTTTTTCTCCATTGACGTCTATGGGGGAACATGTGAATGCTCACGCGATATTCTAAGTTTCGCTTTTTGCACTCGTCGGGTTAGTGTGCGAGTTAAACAGGGTACTTTCAACTCATAATACGAGTGCAACCCGACGAGCAGGAAAAAGCTTACAGCTAGCGCAATTAAGGCTCGAGCAGGAGCTTTAATTAGCGTGCTACTTGTAATATGGCCCAAAATTGTTCCTAAACATAACAAAGACATAAATTTAACTGAATACTGAATATAATTGAAATGACAATATTGAAGTTGAAATATTCTCAGAAAACTCAGTGAGCAACACAAGTACACAAAAATATTAATACAATTTTTTTTTTTATAATATGTTAACATTAAAGATACAGTGTGCTTTCAATGACTCATTATACCAGCAATAGAGATTTAAATGCATGGGAAATTGTTCCTTTAGGTATATTTTTGTATACAAAATAGCTGTTGTTGCTAATTGAAACCACAACAAACCAGTGAATGGGTTAAGCATGTAGGGAGATCAGAACTAATTAGCTTATTTGTCTAATTATTTACACCACTCCTCCTTATCTTATTTCTCATTGCTTACTCAAACACAAATACCTAGAGAGAATGGACATTTTAGTATCTGTCTGACACATCCCCCACCGGGAGCATGATTTCAAATAAACATAATTTTTCCAATAACCTATATATAGATAAATCCATTAACACAGTGTCTATTCACCTCCAGTATATAAACTAAAGGAGCTTATACAAGGAAAGAAGATAATTTAATATTGTTTGTGCTGTGTAAAAATATAAGTGGATTACGTCAAACTTTGGTAAGTAAAATATTAAATGAATAGTCTAGTCAAAATTACACTTTCATGATTCAGATAGAGTGGGCAATTTTAAGCAACTTTCAAATTTACTACTATTATCAATTTTTCTTTGTTCTCTTGCTATCTTTATTTGAATGTAAGCTTAACACATTTAGACACCAATCAGAAAATGCTACCCAGGTGCTGAACCAAAAATGGGCTGGCTCCTATTCTTACATTCTTGCTTTTTCAAATAAAGATAGCAAGAGAACAAAGAAAATTTGATAATAGGAGTAAATTAGAAAGCTGCTTAAAATTGCATGCTTTATCTAAATAATGAAAGTTTAATTTTGACTAAACTATTCCTTTAAGACTAACTAAATTCCATTAAAAAGTATTAAGGACACTTCCATCCCTATCAGATCATATTATTACTAGTCATACTTCAGGCAATTGCAATTTTTTTATGAACCTCACTGACTAAAGTCTGTTACTGGAAAAGTATACATAGGATTTTGGGTTTAAAATAACCAAATTTCTTCAATTAAAGTAAGAGTAAACTTATGGAAAACAGCACAGTATAATTATGTCAGCAATGCAGGTGATCTATATCATAGCAATCTTTAAAAAATGCCTTAGTTATTACCTTAAAAGACATACTTTTTATTGCAAATATTTAGATCCCCCTTATGAAATTCCTTTTTTTGGAAGATTGGTGTGAGATCCAGCCAATCGCAAAACAACTACCCAAACTATATCATTTTTTTTTTTAAAATGAGCTTTATTGAGAAATCAACAATACAAAATAAATCAACACAAAATAAATGTAAAAAACATATGCAATACTCTGTTACAGATGAATATTGTCCATGTTGTATAAACAAAATGAGATCGATACCACTTGTAAAAGAGGTAGAGATTTATAAAGTCACTTATTTAGATCATTTTAGTGATCTCATTATTGAACAAGCTTGGTAATTTCGGTAATTTTGAGTTTATTGTAACGATTTTAACATACGTCAAATAAACTTTTTATTGGAATTATTATAATGAGCACAAATATTTGGGAGAAGAGCAACTACTAGCGATCTCAGCCTTGTTAGGTAGGGGGAGGGGGGAGAGTATATGATGAAAGGGAAAAAAAAGGAGGGAAGCCAATGTCACCTGTGTTGAAACTAATATTCTGGCTAAAAGATCCTATAGAAGTTTCATGTGTGTTCAGTCTTACAAATGTCCAGCATATATTCATGGACTTTAACCTTTCCGTCTCGTAAATAACGGAATCGTTCCAGTTGCAGAAGCCAGTCTATCTGTCTTTTCCATTCCTCAATGGTGGGGGAGCACACTCTTGCTCTGCCGCTATGCTTGGAGTATTGGCTGGCACTCTTTACTGTGACAGCCGAAAGCAGTGCAAGGACAGCAGCAGCCAGAGAATGCACTGCTATAGAAACACAAAGGGCTCGATGATCTAAACCTTGCAATTTCAGACGTGGTTTTTCTTGTCGGCCCTCATAGGGGTTGCGTTGGTTGATTTAGTGTAAAAAAAAATGGGCAGTCCCTGCAAGTGGCAAGATCTCTCCTATTGAAAGTAATGGAGCTCAAAGAAAAGGAAAACTTTGTACCGTATAGCGGTTAGCAGTGAGCGCACTTTAAAAATGAAATCCTACAGCCAATATACTTCCCATTACACTGCATATAGCATCTTACAATTGCCTATATTTTCATATGCATGTGTTATAGTTGTTTAGTTGGTGAGAAAAAACTATGAGATCTGTATTGCAAAAATCTTTACAGAATTAGGCTGGGATTAGAGAGACAATCTCATATACGCCCATGGAACGACCATGCTCAGCCCATTTTACGGAAAAAAAAACTTTACACTTTGTAATTTGTACCTTTTTTTTTTTAAATCAACTGTTTTTATTAAGGATTTTCAACTAGGTGTACAGAGAGTTCATATGCATAGATATTTTACATCTCAATTTACATCATGGTAATTACAGCAGGGTTGGCTCCATAACAAATACAATGGGGGGGGCATTTTTTTTCACGAGGGGGCACACATTTACAAAGCATATATGACAGTCAAAATAAGAGCAGACCTACATATTCTGCAGGAAAGTGTAGCTTTTGGCTGGCTTATCCCCCACTATTAACATTTGGAGAATATGTGCTAAATCACTAGGTAAAATAATGAAGTCTAAATCCTATGCAGTGCACTAAAACACAGCCATTAAACTTGAGACCCCCAGTGCAATAGCTCCTTAAAAACAATTCACCCCTTAATCACCATTATCCAACACCCTTAAACTCATTCTCAAATCTCAATCATGTCCCCCTAAACAGCCATACACCCCAAACCCCCCAATGCAATTAACCCCTTTGTTTGCAATAGCAGTGAGGATACTAGGCTTCCAGGTACTTGTAATTTTGTAGATTAGATTTAGCTATACCTGTTTTGCAATATTTAACAGATATCAGGCTACTTAAGATCACAGTGCACTTTTGAGGCGTCAATAGAAGCCGGTAGCTATTTATAGACATAAATGTATATGATACAATCATATTCTTATCATGGTCTATTGTTTAAGAAAATAAGTAACTCACGATAGTTAGGTAAAATTAATAGGGTTAAAGACAAGTCCAAAAAGTCTATAATTAACTTCCAATTCCAAATAAGAGGTTAAGACACGGAGCTCCTTGAAGATGCATGATGCGACCTCACAGTTCGGCAGCTAACTCCGCCCCCAGCATGCAGAATTACATAACAATTCATTATTTTATTTATTATTTTTAAAGCGTATGATCATATCAATATTTTTTGAGGGGGCACAGCATTCCATTTGCATGGGCATTGCCCCCCAATGTCCCCCTTGAAGCCGACCCTGAATTACAGAGATAATACATTTCTATTAAGAAAAAAAATAAAAGAAAACACAGTTACCTCAGTGTATATCAACATTTCGTTCAGCGGATAACAGCTTTGAATGTAGAGTGTCCAAGACACATAATGGATTTTTGTCTCAAAGTAATCTGTCTCAGAGTTCTCAGAGAAGCCCCAGTTAGTTAAGGAAGTTGATCATTTACCATATTTGTTAACATTAAGCTAAAAGCTATAATCCAAGTTAAACCTCGTCTTACAGTATTTCACTTGTTGGAAGGTGTCATTTTCGCATCAACAATTCACAGTTAGGGTTTCCCTTGTTACCAAATGTATTTAATGTCTGCAATAAAATCTTGCCTACCCAAGAAGGTGTAGTATATTTGCTCTAATGCTGGGATATGGTCCACTTCTCTCAACCACATCGAAAAATTAGGGGTCTGTGTTGATTTCCAAAATCTAGGTATTAGGCGCTTAGCGCAGTTAAGTAGGCAACGCAATAGATGCTTACAGTATTTGCAGGGGATAGGGGGAGTATCTTGCAACAAAACTATAGTAGGAGAGAGTGTGATAGTGAGTCCTAAGGTAGTGTTAATGCATTTCGATATGTCTGTCCAGTATGTCTGTATGAGATGGAATGACCACCAAATATGTGACAAAGTTCCCGAACCACCACAGTGTCTCCAACAGAGAGAGGAGGAATTTGGGAAGATACTATAGAGCCGCTGTGGGGTTAGGTACCACCTGGATAACAGCTTGTAGTTCATTTCAGCAAACACCAAGGAAAGGGATGACTTTTTAGTTTCCATCAAAATGTGGCTCCATTACGCCTCAGAGAGGACGGCACCCAGTTCCTTCTCCCATTTAAGTATATAGGAGGGTCTCTTATTTGGAAAGAAACCTTTAAGTAATTTGTATATTATGGAGATATGGGATCTTACCATGATGGGGGATGTGCATAATGTTTCAAAGGGATTAAGGGGTCTGGTGAGGTCCTTTGTGGCAGGACTATTTGTTATAGCGTGTCTTAGCTGTAGGTAGGGGAACCAAAGATGAAATGGGGGGCCCAGCAGTTGGGAGAGTTCCAGTTGCGTTCTTATTTGTCCTTTGCTAAGTACTAAGTGTGCTGGGATATTAGAGGGAGAGTTTGCAATGTAGTAGGAGTGAGACGATTATTGAGAAGAGGAGTGAGGGGAGAAGGTATGGTTGAGATTAATTTATCAAAGGCGAGGGTTTTATCCCACACTCTTAGTGTGGCAGCTACATAATAGTTTGCCTAGACTTCTGGGAGTCTGTGGCCGGGCATAGTCCAGCACAGATCTCCCAGATTATAACCTCCGATTAGGGAGGATTCTAGTTGTACCCAAGGCTTGTTGTGATGGGAATGTTTCCATGCAACTATTCGAGCTAGGTAAGCTGCTCTGTAGTATGTCATAAGATTCGGAGCACCTAATCCACCATGCTCTCTATTGAGGTATAAGGTAATTTTAGTGACTCTGTTACGTTCCTGGGCCCATATAAAATAATCAAAAATTTTCTGTTGTTGTAATAAATACGAGGCAGAGACATCTAGTTGGAGGACCTGAAACAGGTAAAGAAATTTAGGAAGGAGGTTCATTTTAAGGGCATTAACGCAGCCCATCCAAGAAAGATGGCCTTGTCTATGCCATGTTTCGAGGGAAATCTAGGCTTCTTTTTGGAGGGGGATATAATTGAGATGGAACAGATCAGACTGTATAGAAGAAATATCTATTCCAAGATAACATATTTTATTTGTGATTTGGAGGGAAGTATGTGTCTTAATAAAGTTAACTTCTGCTTCTGAGATGTGAAGAGGCATTAACTTAGATTTCTCCATATTAACTGAGAAATTCGAAACCGCTTTATATTCTTCTAGTTCCGTGAGCAGCGCTGGTAGTGAGGTGGATATAGAGCGCATAGAGAATGTGATATCGTCTGCATATAGAAGGCATTTTTGCTGAGATCCACCCAAGACTATAACCTCAATCCGGTCATTGTGTCTAACCTTGCTAGCTATTACCTCCACCGTTAGGGCAAATAGCAGGGGGGAAAGAGGTCAACCCTGCCTCGTACCGTTTCTAATGGCGATCCTCTGGGATAAAGTGCTATTGGCGCTGATCCTAGCAACTGGGTCATTATAAAGTGCTTTGACGCGTGAAATAAATGTATCTGAAAAGCCAAAACTCTACAGGGTGGCCCACAAAAAATCCCAGTCCACCGTGTCGAATGCTTTTTCCGTGTCCGTGGAAAGTAAGATTACCGGGGTTTTAGTGGTGTTGGCTGTGAATATAGTTTGAAGGACACGAATAGTATTATCCTTTGCCTCTCTTCTAAAAATAAAACCCACCTGATCAGTATGGATTAGATTAGGGAGAATGTTGTTTAATCTAGAAGATATTAGTTTGGCATATAATTTGATATCAACGTTAATCAATGATATAGGGCGATAGTTGGGAACCTGTTCTACATCCTTTCCTGGTTTTGGAATGACCGTTATTGTGGCTTCCAAAAGGGATTGAGGGAAAGGACAACCTTGTTCTAGTTGAGTTATACATGCTGAGGAGGTGGGGACTCAGGTGGGTTTTAAATAGATGGAAAAATTTAGGAGTAAACCCATCTGGGCCTGGGGCTTATAATTGCTATAAGTATTTCCTCTAAAGTAAACTGTGTGTCAAGAAATTCACTATCTTCTTCAGAAAGGGTAGGAAGTTGGGCTTGGGAAAGGTAGGTATTAATCATATCAAGTTTAGATTCAGGATGTGGGGTTGTTAGATTGTATAAGGAGGAGTAATAGTTAGCAAATTGATTAACTATTTCTGTATTTTTAGAAAGGTAAGATCCAGTAGGCTCTGAAATTTTTGAAATAAAGGTTTTATATTGTTTCTTTTTGAGAGACCTGGCCAACAGGCAGCCAATTTTATTGCTTTCAATGTAAAATTTAGACTTGGATGTTATTGCGCGCAAGTGGGCATTTTTAATTAAATACTGATTAAGAGCCTCTCTGGCCAACTGTGACTGCGATAGGAGCTGTGGGCAAAGGGGATTCTGTTTCAGCGCGGTTTCACTATTTTGGAAAGTAGTCGTTAAGGTTAAGTATTGTGCCGCCCTTTGTTTGCGAAGTTTGTATGTATGGCCCAATATCACCCCCCTGATATAACATTTGTAGGCCTCCCAGTTATTGGTAGCCGAGGTAAGCACAGAATCATTAAAAGTAAAAAATTTGGCGTTTTTTTCCCATTATGTCTGTGATAATCAGTGGGTCTGAGAATATATGGTCATTTAGCTTCCAGTGTTGCTGATGTTGCGGCCAAGAAGACCAGGAAAAGATGGAGCTAACCATACTGTGATCAGACCATGAGGTATGATGTAGTCTGGAATCAATTAGCGTAGAGAGAGTGTTCTGGTCACAAAGTATGTAGTCAATGCGGGAGTATGAGTGTTGAGGGTGGGAGAAAAATGTAAAATCATTAGTGTCGGGATGAGAAATCCTCCATGTGTCGAATAGGGAGATTGACCTAATAGCTTGCCAATTAGCTTTTATTTGGTTATTACGTATATAGGATTTACCTGTAGATGTATCTAGTGCTGGGTTAATTGGGAAGTTGAAGTCACCTCCTATCAGTATTGGGCCTTTAGAGATGTCCATTAATTTATTAGTTACTGCATGGAAGAAGGAAGGAGAAGGGCGATTAGGAGCATATATGTTGGCCAATGTTATAGGTCTGCCATAACATAAACCAACTAGAATCAATATTCTACCCTCATGGTCTTGGTATTTATTTAGGAGAACGAAGGGAGTACCCCTTCTAAAAGAGATGCAAACCCTGTTATGTTTTGACGGACCTGAATTCAGGAAGTGTTGGTCATAGTATAAATGCGAGAGGGTGGGCTCATTGGTTTTCTTAAAATGTGTCTCTTGAACCATTATGATGTCTATTTGCTTTTTGTAAAAGTCATGAAATGCTATAGAGCGTTTCTGTGGGGACAGAAAACCCTTAACATTTTGCGTAGCAATTTTGAGTTGGCTTACTATAGGATCATGTGCCATATGTACCTAGGTGAGGTGATGATTGTGTAGTATGAGATACTTTTCGTGTATGCTTATGAGGAACAGTTAATACATTTCAACAGTAACTATCAATAAATTGTAACATTTAGGTAATACCTGAACAAAATGTCCACAAATAAACAATAATTGCATACTGATTTCAATCATGGCTAGACGGTCATAGGAGTAATGAGCTCTGAAGTTACCAGGTTAATGCATACAGTAGGCTCTTGGTAAGAGAGTCAATTTTTTGCTGCTAGTGTGATTTACAGGGTAAAAATACCCTGTAGTCTGTACTCACTGATTCCCGAGATAACAGCACTTCATGTCAGGAGGTGTCTAGTAAGCAAGATGGGTCTGGACTGCGTCTCTTCTTAGCTTGCTTGCCAGCAATCTCAGACCATAGCTTTCTTTGTGGTTTTGCAGGCTGTGCCTCACTTCCTGGAGGAGAGGGCACAGATACTTCGGGGAGAGGTAGATCTAGTTGCCTATAAAAGCCGGGAATGTTGGCAGGATTGTGTCATTCATGACGTTTTCCATCTTTAACAACTTGTAAAGATACCGGGAATCCCCATCTATAAGGTATTTTTAGCAAACGAAGATTATTTGTGAGACAGGCAAATTTTCTTCGAAGCTGCAATGTACGTATTGAAAGGTCCTGAAATATTTGGATTTTAGCACCCATAAAAGAGGTTGGTTGTAATCTGGCCAATTGAAAGATCTTTTCTCTGTCCCTGAAGCTCTAGAAACATACGATAATGTCTCTAGGAGGTTGATTATCCTTTGGCTTAGGTCGTAATGCACTGTGGGCACTCTCAAGGGGTATCTCGTTAAAAACTCTTTGGTTGGCTATTGCCAATGACTGAAACAAGTTCTGTAGATGATCAGATATGTCCTCTCTGCTTACAGATTCAGGTACCCCACAAAATCTGAGGTTATTCCTCCGTATTCTATTTTCTATGTCGTCTAGCTTATTTTCCAGCTCCACAATTTGAGCTTGTTGCGAGTCCATGGAGTGGGACATGTCTGCTATTTTTTTGGTTATTTCTTCTCTGTCTTCTTCCAATGCCTCCACTCTGTGTCCTAACTCATTTATATCTTTTTTTAAGTCTGCACACTCCGATTTGATGCAGGACTTTACTTGGTTTATAAGGGCTTCCATAGCCTTTAGGGTCACAGGTTCTTCGGCTATTTGCTCAGGCATTGTTAGAGTGGCTAGGGGTACCTGAGAGATATCGAGGTGATCTGATATGAAATCTTCATCACTACCTGCTTGTGATATCTCTATTTTCTTTGGCCGGTCTGTACTTTTAAAGAAGGTGCTTACAGTATTGGCATTGCTGCCTGATTTTAAGTTCTTGTCTGTTATATAGCACTTCTTCGTAGCGCCATGACGTGATTTGCAATCTGGGTACCCTAGTTTGTGCACAGGCCTGGTTCAATTGTATATAAGAAGCAGGATCAGGGCTGGGAGACAGCGGAACTGACTCCCAAGATAGCGTGCCTTGTAATGTATTTGAAGGCCCAGATAGGGTTATATATTTAACGGCTATTAATGTGGCGATCTGAGCAAATTATGCTTACCAATTGTGCAGTAGGGCTAAGTACTTATATTCTGCAAGATGAGTGCCGTTATAAATTCTATTTCTTTCTATCTCTCATTACCGTCTCTCAAACCCATAAATTATACCAGGCACTTGGTAGCATCATTGGGATGTCTCAGAAAACACAGTGTAAGTCACAGTTCAGTTTTAGAAAGACCACTCTGAGTATTGTACTTCATCACATGGAGACATTTAGTAGCTGGGGCATCTATTTATATCAGAAAAAGTCTCTTGAGAGCTAAAGTAACCCCTTTGGGTATGACAGTAATGTTAAGTGAGTCGCTGGGTAGTAAAGAGGTATTTGCTTAGGGCTATGATGAAGAGAGGTTAATTCTGTATCAAATGAGCATTTCAAACACTCTTACCTCCAAAATGGCGTCTTATAGAGTAAGTGCATCAGTTATTAAAGTCATCCTTGACATTCTGATTCAGACCTGTAATAGGTATTAGTGGGAGGCAGGGGTCTTTTGATTGTATTCCAGATGTTTCCTGCCCCTTAATGAGCTCTATGTACAGTGAGCGCCGTGTCTCGCTTTGCGAGGGCAGGAATTTAGGGGCGCCTTGTATGCGGCCTACACCGCGAGTCATATCTCAATGTCTATACACTGCTTTAAAGGCACAAGCCTAGCAGCTGACAGGTCCGGAGGCGATCTTGTGTGTTATCGCCGTTCAATCAGCGCATTTGTGTCGGTTATACTCCACTTAGGCGAGGGCTCCACAATTGCCGATTCAGGAGCTCTAGTGTGGTGCGGCCATTCCGTACGCCCGCACACTCCGCCCCCCTGTAATTTGTACTTTTAAGTACAAAAATGTATTTTTGTTTTTTTTTTGCATAGCCAGTGTACTTAAATTACGATTTACACTGAGCATACTTAATATGATGTATGCCTGTGTAATTTACCTACAAATTTTAAGTTTTTTTAATCAATAATTGAACCATTCATACAAAAATAAGGAGGGAAAATTGTATAGTTAAGGTGCATCAAAAATAGTAACAAAATTGTTCAGCAAAAATTATATTTTTATATATATTATTGTGCAATTTTCATACGAAAATGCAGTATATGCTCCTTAGCGAGACACTCTGTTTTCAGGGTAAAAAGTGGCATTAGATTCCACCAGGAACACAGAAGTACTGGCGAACATTCTTTAATAATCTCACGAGCGCAGAGAGCTTTAGATTATTGGGCCCATAGTGTGGATGGTGAGTTTGTAATTGGCTGCGCCAATAAAGTTGGTAGGGAAAACATTGTAAATGAATTAAGGAATACCTGGTATATGCACAAGGCTACCTCAAAAACAGATTCTTACATTTTTTTTACACAAGGAAATATGGTTACACTTGACAGGTCTCCTGGTTATTTAAAGATATTCCTGGTGATTATAGCAAATGGTTGTGCAATTTTGAATAATCTAATGCAGGGCTCAACATTTGCACTCGCCCACTAGCCATTGGAAATTTAACCCTGCCGAGTGAAAGTTAGTGAGTGAAGTTGAATCAACATTCAATCACTGTGGGGTGTTGTAAGTAGCAAAGTTAGCACATTGTATTTGCAAAATGTCCTACTGCAGCACTGACACACATTGTGGGCTAGGTGCTAAAAATATTATCTGAAGGGATATTCTATATCCATGAAAGGGAAAGGATATGTTATTCTTCTAGAGCTGTGGGGACACTATTAGTGCTTAGACTGTTACTTCTGAGAGGGATTGGAGAGGAAAAGTGAAAGTGGAGAAGAAAGAGTTGAGAGAGTGGAGAGAAAAAAGAAATAGAGAAGACATATGAGAGAGGAGAAAGAGTGTAAAGAGAAGATATTGGGGCCCATTTATCAAGCTCTGGACGGAGCTTGAGGGCCCGTGTTTCTAAAGACCGCTGCTACATAACCCTGTCCGCTTGCTCTGTGCAGGCGGACAGACATTGCTGAAAATCAACCCGATCGGGTTGATTGACACCTCCCTGCTGGCGGCCAATCTATTGCTCTCCGCATTCAGCAAGGTCTGGCGGACCTGATCTGCACTGTCGGATCAGGTCCGCCAGACCTTTGATAAATATCCCCCATTGCCTGAGAGAGAAGGCAGAGAGGGTACAAAAAAAAAAGAGATTGGAGTGGAGAAAAAGAGAAAGGAAAGATGATAATTATTAAAAAAAAAAAACTCCAGGTCTGCTCTGACCTTTCATTACTGTCAGCACTCTCTGCATTCTCTCAGTTCAACAACTTCCTTAAATCTAGCTGTTGTTTTTCCCAAAACCCCTAGTTGATGTTGCTAACTGCTATGCACTTATTTTTTGTTAATGTATTACTGTATGTAGCATTATTTAATTTGTTATTATACAAAATAAAAACAATGTTAAAAAAAGTGTTTCACAATGGCTAAACATATGCAAAGAGAGGTGGAGTATTAGGTGTGGTGTAGGCGGGATCAGAAGTAGCGAGTGATACAGCAGTGATCAAGCGTGTCAATACACGCAAAACATGTCTGCAGTTTGTTCAGCTGTGACCCTGACCTCTTGCTAAATGGAGCATTGGCTCTGAATTTGTTTTTATCCTGTATCCCTATAAACATTTATTCTTATACTGGATGGCTTCAAGGGAGTTCTTTTTGTGAACTAAACCTTTTTTTATGGTTACGGTGCATGCCTCTCGCTTGACCTCCTGCCCTGTGTAGCCCGGATGTACTTTTGGAATTCCCTCGACATTTTGACCTGGCTAGTAGCTTAGGACTTGAATTTTTTAGCCCTGAT
>NC_069502.1:684639373-684726873 GCF_027579735.1 Bombina bombina | reverse complement strand
TCTTGTAGGCCATATAGATAGCATTGTGATCACGCCCGTGGCTAGTGGCAGACACTACACTAATTGGCTAAAATGCAAGTCAGTAGATAATAACTAAAAGTCATGTGATTAGGGGCGGTCAGAAGATGCTTAGATACAAGTTAGTCACAGAAGTAAAAAGTGTATTAATATAACAGTGTTGGTTTTGCAAAACTGGGGAATGGGTAATAAAGGGATTATCTATCTTTTTAAACAACAAAAATTCTGGTGTTGACTGTCCCTTTAAGTAATGCAAGGTTGGTTTACTTATAGCTTAACAAAGGCTGTCTAGCAGATTTAGACCTAGATTTGGAGTTTGGCGTTAGCCGTGAAAACCAGCGTTAGAGGCTCCTAACGCTGGTTTTAGGCTACCGCCGGTATTTGGAGTCACTCAAAATAGGGTCTAACGCTCACATTTCAGCCGCAACTTTTCCATACCGCAGATCCCCTTACGTCAATTGCATATCCTATCTTTTCAATGGGATCTTTCTAACTCCGGTATTTAGAGTCGTTTCTGAAGTGAGCGTTAGACATCTAACGACAAAACTCCAGCCGCAGGAAAAAAGTCAGTAGTTAAGAGCTTTCTGGGCTAACGCCGGTTTATAAAGCTCTTAACTACTGTACTCTAAAGTACACTAACACCCATAAACTACCTATGTACCCCTAAACCAAGGTCCCCCCACATCGCCGACACTCAAATATTTTTTTTAACCCCTAATCTGCCGACCGCCACCTACGTTATCCTTATGTACCTCTAATCTGCTGCCCCTAACACCGCCGACCCCTGTATTATATTTATTAACCCCTAACCTGCCCCCCACAACGTCGCCTCCACCTACCTACACTTATTAACCCCTAATCTGCCGACCGCAAAGCGCCGCCACCTACGTTATCCTTATGTACCCCTAATCTGCTGCCCCTAACACCGCCGACCCCTATATTATATTTATTAACCCCTAATCTGCCCCCCTCAACGTCGCCTCCACCTGTCTACACTTATTAACCCCTAATCTGCCGACCGGACCTGAGCGCTACTATAATAAAGTTATTAACCCCTAATCCGCCTCACTAACCCTATAATAAATAGTATTAACCCCTAATCTGCCCTCCCTAACATCGCCGACACCTAACTTCAATTATTAACCCCTAATCTGCTGACCGGAGCTCACCGCTATTCTAATAAATGTATTAACCCCTAAAGCTAAGTCTAACCCTAACACTAACACCCCCCTAACTTAAATATAATTTTAATCTAACGAAATTAATTAACTCTTATTAAATAAATTATTCCTATTTAAAGCTAAATACTTACCTGTAAAATAAATCCTAATATAGCTACAATATAAATTATAATTATATTATAGCTATTTTAGGAATAATATTTATTTTACAGGTAACTTTGTATTTATTTTAACCAGGTACAATAGCTATTAAATAGTTAAGAACTATTTAATAGCTAAAATAGTTAAAATAATTACAAATTTACCTGTAAAAGAAATCCTAACCTAAGTTACAATTAAACCTAACACTATACTATCAATAAAATTAAATAAACTACCTACAATTACCTACAATTAACCTAACACTACACTATCAATAAATTAATTAAATACAATTCCTACAAATAAATACAATTAAATAAACTTGCTAAAGTACAAAAAATAAAAAAATATTTACAAACATAAGAAAAATATTACAACAATTTTAAACTAATTACACCTACTCTAAGACCCCTAATAAAATAACAAAGCCCCCCAAAATAAAAAAATGCCCTACCCTATTCTAAATAACTAAAGTTCAAAGCTCTTTTACCTTACCAGCCCTGAACAGGGCCCTTTGCGGGGCATGCCCCAAGAAGTTCAGCTCTTTTGCCTGTATAAAAAAAAATACAATACCCAAGCCCCCCAACATTACAACCCACCACCCACATACCCCTAATCTAACCCAAACCCCCCTTAAATAAACCTAACACTAAGCCCCTGAAGATCTTCCTACCTTGTCTTCACCTCACCGGGTTCAACGATCTGTCCAGAAGAGCTCCTCCGATGTCCTGATCCAAGCCCAAGCGGGGGGCTGAAGAGGTCCATGATCCGGCTGAAGTCTTCATCCAAGCGGGAGCTGAAGAGGTCCATGATCCGGATGAAGTCTTCTATCAACTGCATCTTCAATCTTCTTTCTTCCGGATCCATCTTGCAGACCTCCGACGCGGAACTAACGACGAATGACGGTTCCTTTAAGGGACGTCATCCAAAATGGTGTCCCTCGAATTCCGATTGGCTGATAGATTCTATCAGCCAATCGGAATTAAGGTAGGAAAATTCTGATTGGCTGATGGAATCAGCCAATCAGAATCAAGTTCAATCCGATTGGCTGATCCAATCAGCCAATCAGATTGAGCTCGCATTCTATTGGCTGATCGGAACAGCCAATAGATTACGAGCTCAATCTGATTGGCTGATTGAATCAGTCAATCGGATTGAACTTGAATCTGATTGGCTGATTCCATCAGCCAATCAGAATTTTCCTACCTTAATTCCGATTGGCTGATAGAATCCTATCAGCCAATCGGAATTCGAGGGACGCCATCTTGGATGACGTCCCTTAAAGGAACCGTCATTCGTCGTTAGTCCGTCGGGCCAGCAGGATGTTCCGCGTCGGAGGTCTGCAAAATGGATCCGGAAGAAAGAAGATTGAAGATGCCGTTGATAGAAGACTTCATCCGGATCATGGACCTCTTCAGCTCCCGCTTGGATGAAGAGACTTCATCCAGATCATGGACCTCTTCAGCTCCCGCTTGGATGAAGACTTCAGCCGGATCATGGACCTCTTCAGCCCCCCGCTTGGGCTTGGATCAGGACATCGGAGGAGCTCTTCTGGACAGATCGTTGAACCCGGTGAGGTGAAGACAAGGTAGGAAGATCTTCAGGGGCTTAGTGTTAGGTTTATTTAAGGGGGGTTTGGGTTAGATTAGGGGTTTGTGGGTGGTGGGTTGTAATGTTGGGGGGGGGGTATTGTATGTTTTTTTTACAGGCAAAAGAGCTGAATTCTTTGGGGCATGCCCCGCAAAGGGCCCTGTTCAGGGCTGGTAAGGTAAAAGAGCTTTGAACTTTAGTTATTTAGAATAGGGTAGGGCATTTTTTAATTTTGGGGGGCTTTGTTATTTTATTAGGGGGCTTAGAGTAGGTGTAATTAGTTTAAAATTGTTGTAATATTTTTCTTATGTTTGTAAATATTTTTTTATTTTTTGTAACTTAGTTCTTTTTTATTTTTTGTACTTTAGCAAGTTTATTTAATTGTATTTATTTGTAGGAATTGTATTTAATTAATTTATTGATAGTGTAGTGTTAGGTTAATTGTAGGTAATTGTAGGTAGTTTATTTAATTAATTTATTGATAGTATAGTGTTAGGTTTAATTGTAACTTAGGTTAGGATTTCTTTTACAGGTAAATTTGTAATTATTTTAACTATTTTAGCTATTAAATAGTTCTTAACTATTTAATAGCTATTGTACCTGGTTAAAATAAATACAAAGTTACCTGTAAAATAAATATTAATCCTAAAATAGCTATAATATAATTATAATTTATATTGTAGCTATATTAGGATTTATTTTACAGGTAAGTATTTAGCTTTAAATAGGAATAATTTATTTAATAAGAGTTAATTAATTTCGTTAGATTAAAATTATATTTAATTTAGGGGGGTGTTAGTGTTAGGGTTAGACTTAGCTTTAGGGGTTAATACATTTATTAGAATAGCGGCGAGATTGGGTCGGCAGATTAGGGGTTAATAATTGAAGTTAGGTGTCGGCGATGTTAGGGAGGGCAGATTAGGGGTTAATACTATTTATTATAGGGTTAGTGAAGCGGATTAGGGGTTAATAACTTTATTATAGTAGCGCTCAGGTCCGGTCGGCAGATTAGGGGTTAATAAGTGTAGTTAGGTGGAGGCGACGTTGTGGGGGGCAGATTAGGGGTTAATAAATATAATATAGGGGTCGGCGATGTTAGGGCAGCAGATTAGGGGTACATAAGGATAATGTAAGTAGCGGCGGTTTACGGAGCGGCAGATTAGGGGTTAATAATAATATGCAGGGGTCAGCGATAGCGGGGGCGGCAGATTAGGGGTTAATAAGTGTAAGGCTAGGGGTGTTTAGACTCGGGGTACATGTTAAAGTGTTAGGTGCAGATGTAGGAAGTGTTTCCCCATAGCAAACAATGGGGCTGCGTTAGGAGCTGAACGCGGCTTTTTTGCAGGTGTTAGGTTTTTTTTCAGCTCAAACAGCCCCATTGTTTCCTATGGGAGAATCGTGCACGAGCACGTTTTTGAGGCTAGCCGCTTGCGTAAGCAACTCTGGTATCGAGAGTTGAAGCTGCGTTAAAAATGCTCTACGCTCCTTTTTTGGAGCCTAACGCAGCCTTTATGTGGACTCTCAATACCAGAGTTATTTTTATGGTGCGGCCAGAAAAAAGCCGGCGTTAGTTTTTCGGGTCGTTACCGACAAAACTCCAAATCTAGCCGTTAGTGATATACTAAAGGGAGAGTTTAAAAAAAAAAAAAAAAAGCAGATATAAATTTAGACAAATAACCAAAACTAAAAAATATGCTATGCATTCAAAAAATGTTTTTTTAAGTCAAAGGTAAAAGCTCACAACCTTGTAAGGACAGAGAAACGTAGGTCTCACTATGAAGATATCACTCCATAATTACTTAAAACAATGGTGTCCTCCAGCAATTTTACATTTTGATATATAATAAACAAATTTTAAATAAATACATACATTTAAATTGATTTCTACTTTTTTCCTTCTGGTCAGTGTTATTTAAATATTTGTTAGAATATTTTAAATTGACAAGCTTTTTTGACTGGCCCAAAGTCAAGCCAATAACAGACCTTGCCAAGCTTAGAGTACTTAAAAATACATCAGTTATGAATACAAAATTAGCATGTTTACCTGTTTTCTTCAGAAGAAAATTTCCTGGCATTTTGTAAGTGGACTGATAAAAGGCTGTTTACCTAGAAGAGACAATGAACTGGGGTTCACTTAATGGTCATATGATATTTGAATACAAAAATGATCAATAGGCTTTGTCAGGCTAAGGTATGTAGAGTGATCTAAATGTGTACCTCTTGTTGACTGTACCTAGAGAGATTAACGGCACCTCACTGTCAAAGCCAATAAAAGTCAAAATATATTTGGAGTTGACAGTTTTGCTTGTTACAGATAATTGCCAGGTGTTCTTTTATATGGTGTGTTATCCTTAGTATATGATAGAGATAAGTTAAAATATCATGTCCTGAGGTTTTAGAGTAAGAGGCCTATTTATTAAAGGTCTGTTGGACCTGATCCGACAGTGCGGATCAGGTCCGACAGATCTCGCTGAATGCGGAGAGCAATACACTCTTCGTATTCAGCATTGCAACGCCGCCCCCCACAGATTCACGGCCAATCGGCCGCCAGCAGGGAGGTGTCAATCAACCCGATCGTACTCGATCGGGTTGAATTGTGGCGATTCCTGTCCGCCTGCTCAGAGCAGGTGGACAGGGTTATGGAACAGCGATCTTTAGACCGCTGCTTCATAACTGCTGTTTCTAGTGAGCCTGCAGGCTCACCAGAAACACGGGCCCTCAAGCTCCATTCGGAGCTTGATAATTGGGCCTCTAAGTCTCTAAAATTCTCATTGGCTTGACCAAAACAACTATTTCTATTTTAGCTGTTTACTTTATTTCATACAATATATTATGGAACCATCATTAAAGGGACAGTCTAGTCCAGGGATTAGCAACCTTGGCTCTCCTGAAGATTTGGAACTACATTTCCCATGATGCATGTAGTTCAAAAACATCTGGAGAGCCAAGGTTGCTGACCCCTGTTCTAGTCCAAAACAAACTTTCATTATTCAGATAGGGCATGTAATTTTAAACAATTTTCCAATTTACTTCTATCACCAAATTTGCTTTGTACTCTTGGTATTCTTAGTTGAAAGCTAAATCTAGGAGGTTCATATGCTAATTTCTAAGCCCTTGAAGGCCGCCTCTTAGCTTAGGGCATTTTGACAGTTTTTCATCACTAGAGGGTGTTAGTTCATGTGTTTCATATAGATAACACTATGCTCACGCATGTGGAGTTCCTAGGAGCCAGCAATGATTGGCTAAAATGCAAGTCTGTCAAAAGAACTGAAATAAGGGGCAGTTTGCAGAGGCTTAGATACAAGATAATCACAGAGGTAAAAAGTGTATTAATATAACTGTGTTGGTTATGCAAAACTAGGGAATGGGTAATAAAGGAATTTTTATCTTTTAAAACAATTAATATTCTAGTGTAGACTTTAAATGTGATGAATGGAGTGATATAACAGAAAAAAATGTATCCTTAGTAAATAACAGAGATTAGATAAAATACTATGTCCTGAAGTTTATATTAGTAGGACTCTAAATTATCATTGACTCAATAAGCCGTTTACTGTGTTTCATGCAATATATTATGGAACTATTTGAGTTATTTAGAGCAAACCATTGATTCTGATTTACATCTATATATTTATATATTATATAACAGTTCCAATAAAAATTTACTCACTTAAACTGTATTTTCATCAACCGGGGGCCTTCACATCGCATGATACACAGTTTAAAAGAAAGGAAAAGCACTCACCAGTTTTGTAACAAAGTATAAAACTTAGCATTTATAGTTCACAGATTAATATCCATATCCATCATACCTAGACGTTTCGGTGTCCATATTGACACCTTTCTCAATGGCAATGGAAAAACACCACTGTTCCTCCTTTTCCATTGCCATTGAGAAAGATGTCAGTATGGTTTAATACTTTACTACAAAACCGGTGAGTGCTTTTCCTTTTATTATATACTAGGGCAGTCTATTTAAAAAAAAAATACAAACCCTAAAGCTAAAATTACACCAAATAAAAAATGTAAAATTACAGACATAAATAAACAAATGTAATGGGGATAAAAATTCCCCCCAAAAATAAAAACACCCCCTAATCTTATACTAAACTACCAATAGCCCTTAAAAGGGCTTTTGTAGGGCATTGCCCTAAGTTAAACAGCTCTTTTACCTAAACAAATTAAAAAATTACCCCCTAACAGTAAAAACCCCCAACCACCAAACCCCCCAAAATAAAAAAAAAATAACACTAAAAAAAATAAATAAACTACCCATTGTCCCTAAAGGGGCATTTGTATGCGCATTGCCCTTAAAAGGGCATTCAGCTCTATTACTGCACTTAAAAGGGCAATTAGCTATTTTCCAGCCCAAAAAACCCTAATCTAAAAAAAAAGCATAAGACTAAGCCCCAAATAGATACTCACCATTCCTGAAGTCCGGCGGAGAAGGTCTTCTTTCAGGCGGCTCCATCATCTTCTATCTTCATCCGGAACGAAGGCGGCGGGGAGTGGAGGTGTGGAGCTGGGGTACCTTGCATTCAATCTGGGGTACCTTGCATTCAATCTTCAATGTGCGACGGACGATCACATAAAGAGAAGCCTCCACACCGCCAAGGACCGCCGCTGTTGAGGACCGCCGCTGAGGATCCACGCATCAGGCAATCCAGCTCCGCACCTCCGCTCTGTGCCGCTTTCGCTCCAGATGAAGATAGAAGATGATGGAGCTGCCTGGAAGAAGACCTTCTCCACTGGACTTCAGGAACGGTGACGGTGAGTACCTATTTGGGGCTTAGTTTTAAGATTTTTTTTTAAGATTAGAGATTTAATGGGCTATAAAAGAGCTGATTGCCCTTTTAAGGACAATGCCCATACAAATAAAGTAAAAAATAAACTTTCATTATTCAGATAGGACATGCAATATTTCTCAAATTTCCAATTTACGTCTCTTATCTAATTTGCTTTGTTCTTTTTGGCATCCATTGTGAAAAAGTAGATGTAGGTAGGTTCAGAAGTAATGCACTACAGTGAACTAGCTGCTTGTCACTGTCTCACCCAATTTATTCAGCTAGGTCCCAGTAGAGCATTGCTCTCCTTCAATAAAGGATACCAAGAGAATGAAGCAAATTTGATAATAGAAGTAAATCTGAAATCTGAAAATTGAATGCTCTATCTGAAAATCAAGTTTTCTTTCATGATTATGTCCCTTTAAGGTCTATTTCTCAGCTCTGTATGTTTATTTTACAACATTTTTGTTGTGAAGAAAAGGCATGATGATATTATTTCTGCAGACACAAATTCACTGTTTAAAGAACTTTAAAACCAATAATATGTGATAATCTCTTAAAGATAAAAAAAAATTGCCCAAAATAATCTTATAGAAACCTTAGGGAGAGCATGGCATTGTGAATGGATTAATGGAATTAAATAAACATTACAATCTTGTATATATAGCATCTTGCTACATAATTAAAAAACTAATCTATATTTTAGGATGAATAACCTTTTGATTATAATGTATCTTAAATAGAAAATATATTTAGATAGATTTTTCCTCAAAAAACATTTTATATATAAAAAAAAAATCCTATTTAAATAAAAACAGATTTTTCTTTTCTAAAATCAATGATTTTTTATCCACCCTGATTTGTAGGGCTGTCCACATACTGGTCATATAATGTGAGTATATAAATATTCATAGTTTTGTTCAGACTTTCACTAGAATTAAGCCTGTGATTAAACCAATTTCTCCTCTTTGAAGTCTTAATTTGTTTATATTTTTAGATTTTGCAGGCTCTTCCTTTTGAGCCTAAGCATAAAGTGGATATTAACCCCTTCCTGTCGATACTAATTTGTTACTTGGGAACAAAGTTCTGATGTAAACAAATTATTAAAAAATTGAAATCACTTGATCATACATGCAATTGCGTGATTTCAATGATGGGACCGGGTCTGGGGGGAGTGCCTATGATGCTAGGCACGCCCTCCAGTCCACGATTCCAGTTAGGAAGTCGTAGCTGCTTCAGTACAGTAGGACGTTCCATGCCGTCCTATTGGCCCTAAAGCCCAGCACAGTTAGGACGGCATGGAACGTCCTAAAAGCGTTAAGGGGTTAAGCTGCTTTCTTGGAAGGTTTTGTTCCTCTTGGCTATTTCTTCTGCTAGAAGAGTTTCTCAGTTATCTGCTCTTTCATGTGATCCTACTTATCTGATTTTCCATCAGGATAAGGTAGTCATCAGGGTCAAATTTAGTTTCTTGCCTAAGGTTGTGTCTTCTGACAAAATCAGTTGGAAAATTGTTGTCCTTTCTTTGTGTCCTAATCCCAAAAATTATTTAGATAGATCTTTGTATAATATAGATGTTGTTAGGGCGTTAAAATATGTGGACGATACTAAGGATTTCAGAAAAAAAAACCTAGTTTATTCGTCCATTTTACTGATTCCAGGAAAGTTCCAGGAAGGGCAGAAGGTTTTACTTGCATTAAAAAATGCTCTTTTGGGGTTGTGGATTTAGTTTGCTGTGAAAAATTATGTTTCTTAAATCTCGCCCTATATGTTTCATTACTTGTGGACTCCACAGTTTGGGAATTAGTTCCCAGGAGTAATGAATTGTGGATTCTCACCACCTGTATGAATGAAAACATAATTTATGCTTCCCTGATAAATTAATTTATTTTATGTTGATGAGAGTCCACCGACCCCACCTTGTGTTTTTTTTTTTCTGGTGTTGTTTTTCTATATTTCTTTATTTATCAATGCTGACAAATACAGAATATAAAAATCCATTTGCATTATCTCACTGACTAAAAGACAAACAGATAGAAAAGTTTTCACTGTACATACAAGAAACGTCTGAAATAAATTCTCAGTATATATTTATATATTTTTTTAAACTTTAACTTTGATCAACTGTATAAAAGGAAAATATACTGTGTATAACAAAACTAAACCTTGAAGAGTAGCAGTGTCCACCTCTTAGATAGCCATGAACATAAGGGATATATATCAACATGGTCAAAAGTCTCTCAAACCTTTTACCTTCTATGTCCAAAGTCCATTCACCCCTGATCTGAGCCTGAGGAAAGAAGTCTGTGTGTTGCAGAGAAGTCAGGAGACGTGTCAAGAGGTATTGTGGTAGAATATGTAGGAACCACTCCCACTTTCTCATAGAGGGAGAGGTCCTAGAATGTACATCAGTTGTAAGTTGTTGGAAAAGTTCTGCTCTGAACAATTGAAATGTGTGTGGGGGGGGGGGGGGGAGTGGGGTTAGTCAAGATCCAGTGTTTAAAAATGAACTTTCTTGCAACCAACAAGGCCGTACCTAGAAATCTTTTGTGATGCTTAACCCCTCTGGATAAGCTGAAAAAAATTGCTAAAGGCAACTCAACTTCCCACCTCCTAGATAGCCAATATAATATTGTTTTCCAAAATTTGGTTAAACGCAGACATTGTCATGTCATATGCAGAATCCCTGGATCTGGTCTTCTGCACTTAAGGCAGGAGTTAGAAGTTTGGAGCACCCATTTCTGGTACATCCCTGGTGTGATATATGAGTTGTGTAGCAACTTAAAGTGAGAGTTCCTCATATCCTGAGATAAGGTTGCCTTCTTTACTAATTTGAGACTTTCCACCACTTTTTGTTATGATATTTCTTTCCCAATTAGAGTGGACCAATTAACAGCTATTTTCATTGTATTCTTTTGGTTCGTATTTTCTAAGAGCATTTTATTTTATTTTTTATTTTTTTAATTTTTTTTAATTTTTCAAAAGAGCTTTATTTAAAATATATGCAGATACACTTCATAAAAGGCATGTACAAGATATACTTCGGCAGAAATGCAAAGCAAAACATCACTGAAACAGCACATTGCACATATTCTGAAAAAAAAAAACATAAAAAAGAAACATGACATCTACATGCACATATGCACCGTAAGTTTAAAACATTAAATCACATTCCTTAAATCAGTGTATCTCTCTATTATTCCCATTTTTGGCATTGCAGACCACTCTTGGGTCTTGTTGATAGAACTGGAAAAAGTAGGAATGGGAATTCAGAAAAACAAATAAACAGAACAAAACAAAATACAGACATCAAAAGGGACTAAAGGGAAGGGAATCAAACAACTATAACAATGTGAGTGGGAGGGAGATGGCTTAATTTATATCTAAATAGGCCTCCCGTAGGCCCCTGGCACTCTCACTTGTGATATATAATTATAGCATATAGGGAAAAGATTTGGGTTTTAAAGGGGAACTGATAAAGATTAGAAATGTAACTGGGATTTAGCAACTTATGTGCAACACCTTGTGAATTCAGGTTGGGGATATCTGTGGGAGACAAAGAACTGAGCGACTGGATATACCTAACGCTATATTTTAAATTCTAGGGCTACAATACATTAGTGTAATCATCATACGGTTTTTAAATATTTATCCTTCCTAAAAATATGAACTTATCTGAGGTTTTGCCGTCTAGACTACCACTAAGTGCAGATATTCAAACATGTGGATTAAAGGGTTTATTGCCTTCTGGAGTTATCCTGTTAAGGTGTTTAGCTCATTCCACCCACCTCGGGCCCCGGCCGTAGGCCACGCAGAGGAGGGGGGGGCACGCAATGATCGCTCCATCAGGGCTAATGTATTTGTTGTAAACCAGCGATCAACATAAATAACCTCAGTAATGGTGTCCTTTTGGTATGAGTAAGAAGGCTCCAACTAGTCAACAAGAGGACATGTATATGTAGAAACCCATGCATCACAATATAACTTATATAATCACTAAGTAGTATATAGTGGACTCCAGACCCTCCTGACACAGTCGCTTGTTATAACATATACATAGGGCTATGAAGTCTGTTCTAATGTACTTTCCCCCTAACCACCATTAAAATACAATAAACACCATCCTAGTACTTAAAAAAACATGCAGAATAAACTATTTACAGATCTGAACAATAACGTGTATTATACCACTACAGGACCAGTCGAGTCAATGTTGTGAAGTCCGAAAGGGGCATCTGTAGTCTACCCCTTTCCTGTTTTCGGGTAACAATCGCTTGTATGGAAGTGGCCATTGTCCCTGTATGAATCAATTAAGCATCTCCGCCATCCGGTCTCAGCTGGGATGATATGCCAGCGGTTTAAGAGCAATTCAGAGAGTCTTTTTGGCGCCCTCAGCGCCTTTTGTGAAACCGCATGTCCCATATTTATGTTAGGAGTGTCCATCGCATCACTATGTTTGCAAATGAAGCCCTTGAAAAAGGTATTCAGCGGCATAGGAGTATTTATCGCCTTGCTGTACTGTAATTCCGGGTACCCATATGGCTGTGTGCCTCCGTCTGACTCCTCTAAAGGCATGACACATCCTTTATATGAGAGCCCTTGTTGAGGCCAGCACGTCCGTCTAGCGAGTGTCTGCATATGAGGAGACGCTAATGTCGGGTGTTGGGTAAGATCTCGGCCCTTTACTTTGATGGACATGCATCCCAGGTTGTGACTAAGATCCATTTTTGGCTGCAATCTTCCGTGGTCAGGCGCTTTGTGTAGGTGTTCTGCACATGTTTTGTGGTGGATTGTATTAGGTGAAGTAATTTCCACAAGACCGGCTCTATTTTGGCTGTCGGAATCATAGGTTCTCTCTCCTTGATCCTCCGGTACACAATCGGAGCTCATTTTCCTCATCAAGTAGTCATATGGCGCCTTTTCCAGTAACAATTCGAAGATTTTCTCTAATCTTTCCACGGATGATGGAAGGGGATGTTGTTCGGTCACACAAATCATTATTAATGAGGGAAAGTAAGT
Source organism: Bombina bombina (assembly GCF_027579735.1). Lineage (NCBI taxonomy): Eukaryota > Metazoa > Chordata > Amphibia > Anura > Bombinatoridae > Bombina > Bombina bombina. The sequence goes on along the minus strand of NC_069502.1, from coordinate 684,714,143 downwards.
GAAGCCTCCGCACAATTCCTCCCAGTATTTATCACGGTGTTGCAACAGGATTAAAGTCCCAAAAGATAGAAATATTGAAAAGGTTCAGTAAGCTAGATTTCTCTAGCAGCACCGATAACCCGGCTCTTCCCGGGGGGGAGGTGGATACCTGTCAGCAGGCCGCCGCCTAAGGCCTTTCTCCGATCTGAGTCCCCAATGTCATATAAACAGCAGAACAAGATGATATTGGCTCCCAGATACCTGATCTACGGAGTTGTCAAGTGATATGTTTTTTCTTGCTGTTAATTACCAACAATCGGCGGATTATTGGGAGATCTTTTGGAGCCTACAGAAAATGCGTCCTACTCTGAACGCTGCACAGACACGCCCCCCGCATTTTATTTTTAATGGGGGAATGCCATGGGGAGAGTAAGGATAACAAGGTATGTTAAGATTTTGAGCACTCTGATATCAGGCCGTCTGCAAGCAATGAGGAAATGTAATACTTTGTTTGTAAATAAGCAAAATAATGTTTTTTAGGTAACCCATAAGAGGTTTTAAGAGTCTGGAAAGACTTAATTTGACCCCCACCACTCTCCAAAAATTGGTGCACATAGCACAGTCCCCTGTTTGCCCATATTTGTAAAGGTGCAGTAGTGAAAACCGCTATAAAATCTGGATTCCCTCTAAGGGGTAGGAAATGAGTGTATGTATTAGTTGTGTTAAGCCAGTGACAGAGACTTCTCCAAGCCTTTAATGATTAACTAAAGGGAATGAAGTCCATCCATAGATTATTTGCTTGTTTAGCGGATAGGTGGGGGAGTATAGATAAGGACCATGGTGAGGCTATTTCCTGCTCCAAGTCTCTCAGAGTATAATGATGTGACTTGCTAAGCCAGTCTAATAAGAATTTGCTCAGAGCTGCCCAATTGTACAGCTATATATAGAGACTCAGTCCTCCATGCGCCAAACTACACACTAATTTGGAATGTCGCACTCTGTGTTTTTTTCCTGCCCAAATAAAATCAAATAGGCATAAGAACAGTACTCCTTATGGAGGTGCGCTTGTCAGAAATGGATAGCCTTCAGATAATTCCCAGATGCTCATTCAGCACTCCCAACGAAAAGAACGTAGAACAAGTCCTGCAGAAGTCCTGCTGTTCTCTTGTCTTCTGCAGGACGTGTTCCAAATAAAATCAAACATCTAAGACTGTAAGATTTTTTCTTCCTCAAGAGGACTTGGAGCATCTGAAACACATATAACAATTTTGGGAAAATAACCATTTAAAATAGATTGATCCTCCAAGAGAATGATATCATCAAGAACTTCCAAGAAGTTAGGTGATTAGTAATTCCCTTGATTAAAGGTCCGTAATTACTTTCATAAAATAAGTTAGGATTAGTAGTCAATTTAATTCCAAATTATTTAAAATGTTTTTTTTTGCTATTTTTAATTGAAACCCTGCCAAAGGGGCTTTATTTTCAGGGATCAGCCACAACAATTCTGATTTATCTTTATTAATGGTATAGCCAGAGACAGCACCAAAGTCAGAGATAATAGACTTAATATAGGTAGACTAGCAGGGGTCCTGCACAAAAATAATTATGTAATCAGCGTAGAGAGACAGATGCAATCTTTATTTTCCAATTGCTAGACCATCTGTCTCCCCACAAATCAGACATGCCAGAGGTTCTATGGCGAGATCAAATAATAGGGGCGAGAGCCTATTCATCCCTGTCTTGTACCTCTATTAAATGGAAATGTGGGGGACAGTCCTTCATTAACAATTACAGCTGCTCGGGGTTCCGCATAGATACATTTTATAGTTTCAAGGAAACTACCTTCCACACCGAACTTAGATAAAGTGAGATAGAGATGTTCCCAGAGGATCTTATCAAATGCTTTCTCCGCGTCGACCACCAACAGACATGCCGGCGACCGACACGGTCGCAAATGCGATGCTCCCTCCCTCTCTTCAGAAATGTGATAAAACTAGTTGGACCTTTCTAACATTGACTACAGAAGGTCTTCCTTTAACAAACCCTGTTTGTTCAGGGCTTATCACACTTGACATCACCCTGCCCAACCTATCTGCCAGAATCTTGGTAAACAGCTTGTAGTCATTGTTGAGGAGAGAAATTGGGCGGTACAACTCCGGGTGTAAGGGGTTCCTATAAGGCTTAAAGATAATAGTGATGTGGGCTTTGTTGAAACTTCTGGAGGGGAGGATTCTGCCCTCTAGAATAGAGTTAAAGAGAATAGTTAGGGACTCTGTGATTACTGGAAAAAGGAATGTGCAGGGAGCCCAATAAATAAAATTTAAAACTCAGCTTTTATTAGCCTAATCATTTAAAAACAGGGAACATAAGTTATATATACCAATGTTAGCTAACAGGTTGATGCATTTCGGCTGTCCACCGTACTCATAGCTTAGCCAGATTTTCAGGATTGCCATGGGTGAGAGGCTGAGCAGATTATTAAACTGTGCTCCAATTCAGATATCCAGAAAATCTGGCCTGTTAGGGAGGCCTGAGAACAGGTTTGAAAACCAGTGCTCTATCTGAATCATGATATAAAAATTATGGGTTTAATGTCTCTTTAATGTCCCAGATTTATATTGTAAATTGCGTGTGGTGAGTGTACTGATTGTGTGGTGTGGATATTGTGTGTTTTTGTAGTGAGAGTGTGTACTATATTTTTGTGTAGTGTGTGTAATTTATGGAGACTTAGTGAGTGGGCAGCAAACGCTATACATCCGCTTCCAGCATGTACTACTGCACAAATATTGCCTTGTGCAATGATGCCCCCTGCTCTTGTGGGACCAATCAGGAGAGAGCAGGGACTATCAATCACCCTGAGCTAACATTTTCAGGGTGGTTTATCTCTGCCAGTGCCACCTCAGGTGGCAGAAAGGTTACGAAGCAGCAGTCCTATGACCACTACTTCTAACTTTGCTGTAAGCAAGCTAACATGAGCGAGCCTGCACTGGTAAGGCTATACAGCAAGTGTTCGCTAATTATTACATGGAGCCCATGTGTGCAGTATGTGTGTGTGGGGGTCAGTGTATCTTTACAATGTATATGAAGTGTGTGCATGTTAAAACACCCTGTCTTCGATATTTGTCAAACATCTGAAGTACTTACAATATTTTCATTCTAAGGCAGTTTATCAGGCACTACGTCTTGATCATGTATTTTATTTTTTATATCAATTCTGCAATATATATATAGTGTTTTTTTCTAATAATCAAGCAAAAGAGCATCTCACCTTACTTAAAGGGACAGTCAACACCAAAATTGTTATTTTTTAAAAAGATAAATAACGCCTTTACTAACCATTCCCCAGCTTTGCAGAACCAACATTGTTATATTAATATACTTTATAACATTCAAACTTCTAAATTTCTGCCTGTTTCTAAGCCACTACTGACAGCCTCTTATCACATACTTTTTATAACAGGAGACTGCTAGTTCATGCGAGCCATATAGATAACATTGTGCTCACGCCCGTGGAGTTGTGGATGACACTGTACTAATTTTCCAAAATACAAGTCAATAGAATAGAATAGATAATGAATTTCCATATGATCAGGGGGGCTGTCAGAAGATGCTTAGATACAAGGTAATCATAATTAACATAACATGTTTTCTGTGCAAAACTGGGGAATGGGTGATAAAATGATTACCTCTTTAAACAATAACAATTTTGCAGTTGACTGTCCCTTTAAGTTACGGGGGGGGGGGGGGGGAGAGAACGAAATAAATAACGAAAATATACAGTTTTTGCCCTATACATAGTAAAACACTTTATCATCTTGACAGTTATTCTGGAGCAGCATGGCTTGCTAAACAGAATGTGCTAGCCCACCACAGCCGTTCTACGTTGCTGTGACTGCCTTATTCGCCGTGGTGACTACATGGGGTAAAGGCGCATTTCCATTACACCAATCTCCCATTTATTGTTTGTCATAGAACATCCCTTGTGAATCTTCCCACTACGTGTGATAGAAGACGCGCATGTGCTGTACTAGGAAGTTACAGTACAGTGGCCTGCATTAGGACAATTCTATTTTGGACGATTTGGTAGCATTCAAGCAGGCTTGGTCATGACGTATACGGAAATGGGTGGTGTCTAACAACCGGTGGAGGTTCTGTAGGAGTGAGCTGGCAGGACCAAAAGCTAGCGCATTTTGAGGGGGTTCCCCAACTTGTTCGGGGGCGCGCAATGGAGCCGTAAGTTTTGGGGGCGTGTGCAGGGTACATGGGTGGTGATGACAGTGTCAGTTTGGAATGCTAAGACATGGGGTCCCCTGGTATGGAATAGAAACAATGGCCACGTTGACTAAGTGGTGCTACATTCTATAGTTCATCATCACAGTTACTCACAATCTTTAAATCTCCATTATAACAACTCTGTTTAGTTATCCTTGATCCATGTTTACTGAGGGCGCTAACTCGGTATTGAATTTGAAACCTGCCATTTGAATGGGTTTAGAGTTTTCCTTTACATTGCAGCTGCTGATTTTATAGCACTCACTGTATTTGCGTTTAGGGGGTTTGTAATAAAGGGTTGTAATATACAAAAATCCATATTTATATTCAGTTATTGTGTTAAACTACTAACTGCCTTACCTTTTTGTTACAAGTACCCCAAAGGCATATATAGTTGCCATAAGTATCCTTAAATACAACATGTAAATAATATTTGGTGAAAAAACATGCATACCCCATAATGAGACTAATTGGTAACATACTGTATATGTTCTTTTTCCAGGATTTTTAAAAAACAATTTTACTGAATGCAAATGCAGGAAATATTAGAGTAACAGAAATAAATAAAGATAGCAAATAGAAAAACACATATGCTTACATTAGGAAAAAATATGAAGAGGGGTGTTCTATTCATTTCTGCATCTAATTTCTTCCCAAAGGCAGTTTAAGAGGCTCATATCATTGTACGCTCATCATTTATTTGTGATATTTTACTGGGGTCACTTATCTGGCACTGTAACATGTTTTTATAGTACTAAACACTTGACCTGGCAATATCCCTGTGAAAAACATTGTATCAGTACTTCTCAGCTCCAGTCCTTAAAGGGACATTGTACACTAGATTTTTCTTTGCATAAATGTTTTGTGGATGATCCATTTATATAGCCCACCAGAGTGTGTTTTTGTAAAAATGTATAGTTTGCTTATTTTTAAATAACATTGTGTTGATTTTCAGACTCCTAACCAAGCCCCAAAGTGTTATATGTATACTAAGGAATACAGACTTCAGATTGCTTCTGTTTGTATAATGGATCTTTTCATATGATGGGAAGGGGGAGGGTCTGCTCTCTGCCCTTTTTAGTGGGTGTCCCATTCTCACCGGTTTTATATCAGTATCTGTGCATATTATTCTTTATAGTAGTGTCTATTACATGCAGTTAAATTTAAATTGGTGTATACTGTCCCTTTTAAATGTCTTTAACAGATTGGATTTTAAGGATTTCCTTACCTGAGTGCCGGGTGAGTCAGTCACAGATAGAGAGCAGTTCACCATTCTAGATAGGGAAATACAATCTGGTCTGTTATGGGTGTTTGAGTGTAGAACTGAGAAACACTGATTTCTCAGATAAAATAAATGTTTACCTTAGCTGTATCATGGCAACAAATAATGAAAAGTGCTGGGGTACCCCTTACAAATGCTCCAGGTACCTGAAAGGGTACACTTACCACAGGTTGAAAAACAAGATATTCTAGTTTAGTAATGTTAAACCTATTGCATGAGCTCCCAAGGTGGGCAACCACCATACTGTTTGGTTTTATTGCCTGCGATTTCAGTATTTAAATTATTTTCCCTATGACTCCATGATATATAAAAGCAATAAACTTTAGTTGTTGATACATAGTATAGCTTGGCACTTGGCAATAATCTTCTTAAAAAGCCCAAAACAAACTCCCACATTTGGGCACTTACACTGAAAAAGACCACCGTTGGCCTAGTAAGATTGATACTACTTAGGTCAACGTACTGCAATGGTAAGTCAAGGGATTGCTAGGGCATGATATCTAGCAAGTTTCTTTAATTGTTCCTTTACCCCCTTTAATTTGTAGTTCTGGGATATGACTGTCTACTTTTCCTTTTATATAATTTCTGACAATATGATCAGGTTGAATTTCTGTTTTCCATGTATAATGTGACTTTACTACACTGGAAAATGATTGCTATGTTCTATTACTACTGGGGCTTTACAGTACATGGAACTAAATCCAGTGTCCACATATAACTGTTGATAAATTAAAGGGACTTTACGGTCAAAATTTAAATGCACACAGATAAATTACAACTTTGTATAGAAACATATTTGCAATATACATGTATTTGAAAAAATGCTTCTAGCAAAAGTTATCACAGATTTAGTGTTAACATTTTTTTTCTGCATGTGCATGTGAAGCATAGCTAGATATTCTCAGTGCACCTGCATTTTAAATGCTGCAGCTGCTCAGAGCGCAAGTGGGGCTTGTGTCATTTCAGCAATTTACAAATGGAGTCATTACCAGAATGTAAAGGCACCTTAGGCTCTCTGAGCAAGTGTTGTGTTTAAAATGCTGGTGCACAGTATATATATAAATACACTTTTGAAACGGCTATAGCTTTTATTAGAAACATTTTTGCTAATAGATGTATATTGCAATAATGCTTCTATTCAAAACTGAAATGCAGCCATGTGGATTCCAATTTTGCTTGGAATGTCCATTTAATATGAGGGGTTTCCGCAAGATGCCATGCTTCTGTAAGCCCATTGAAACCCTCTGCCCCGCTAGTAGTTTGATTCTACTAGTTGATATTATTGCTAATAAAGCAAAACTTTGTTTTGCCTGAAGATATCTTGGATTCTAACCAGCATAAAATATTGCACCTCTCCCATACTCCGCTCTCTGGTCTGCATATATATTATATGCTGGAGCACACTTTTATCTCAAAATGTATTTACAGGGCTTTAAAGTGAAAGTACGCTAGGATTTACTATTGAAACAAATAAAGGGCACTTTAATTCATGAAGTATAAGATACTTTATGTAGAAAGCTCCTTTATTTGATTAAATCGATCACCGTTTTTAGCTGCTACAGCAGCCCACGGCTAAAACATGACGTTTTCACCTCTTAGCCAATAGCCGTGCGGTAAATCCGGCTTGGCGCCCATGGGAGCCAGATTTACCACACTGCTATTGGCTAAAAGGTGAAAACGTCACCTCTTAGCCAACATTTTTTTTTAGCCGTGCTCTTCTGTAGGAGCTAAGAGCAGCGATCAATTGAATCAAATAAATGAGCTTTCTACATGAAGTATCTTATACTTCATGAATGAAAGTGCCCTTTATTTGTTTCAATAGTAAATCCTAGCGTTTGTAAAACGCTAGGATTTACTTTCACTTTAAGGAACTACATGGAAATACATGGAACCTGATGATGAAAATCTCGCCAGCATGGAGAGAAATAAGGCTACATGTTAGGGCTTTGTTGAACATTATATAGTAATGCAGGTGTCTCTCATTTACACCCTGACCCCACCATAGCTAGATAAATAGCTCTCAAGCTAAAAGTTACCATTATAAAATCCTTTCAGGGATCTTGCAGTACTGACAAGACTTTTTAGATAAGCTTTTCAGACCAGAGAGCATGGTGAGGAGCACACAGATCTTTAGGCCATCTTTAGACACATTATACACTAGATTTTTCTTTGCATAAATGTTCTGTAGATGATCCATTTATATAGCCTATACAGCTTTGTATTTTATTTAAATGTATAGTTTTGCTTACTTTTAAATAACATTGTGCTGATTTTAAGACTCCTAACCAAGCCCCAAAGGTTTAGGCGAATACTGAGGTATACCTACTCTAGCTTGCTCCTGTTTGTGCAAAAAGTATTTTCATATGCAAAGGAAGGGGGAGGGGGGATGTCTGCTTTTTTGCTCTAGAACCACTTTCAGTGGGTGTTCCAGCTAGCCCTTTTAACAGTGTTAAACTGGGAGTTTCTAAGTAAGTTTTTAAACAGTTTTATACTGGATTTTTAGATCAGTATCTGTGCATTTTATTATTTATAGTAGTGTCTATTACATGTGTAGTTAAATGAAAATTGGTGTATACTGTCCCTTTAAGGATGCCGGGGCTGTTCCTCAAAGCCTGAGTCTTGTTTTGTTTGTAGGGATTTCCATGTTGTATTCTGCCCTTACAGCCCTCTTAAAAAATCAGAGAAGCTGTGTCAAATAAACTTTGTTCTTTAAAGTTCAAAATACTCATGGTTGTTAGGGGTTTAAAACTCACTTAAATAGACAGTCTAGTCAAAATTAAACTTTCATGATTCAAATAGAGCATGCCATTTTTAACTATTTCTAATTTACTCCTATTATAATTTTTTTTTTCTCTTGGTTTCTTTATTTAAAAGAGCAGGAATGTAAGATAAGGAGCCGGCTTATTTTTAGTTCAGCACCTGCGTAGCGCTTGCTGATTGGTGTCGAAATGTAGGCACCAATCAGCAAGCGCTACCCAGGTGCTGAACTAAAAATGGGCCAGCTCCTAAGCTTACATTCTTGCTTTTTCAAATAAAGGTACCAAGAGAACCAAGATCAATTTATAATAAGAGTAAATTAGAAAATTACTTAAAATTAATTGCATGCTCTGAATTACGAAAGGGGAAAAAAAATTGGGTTTCATATCCCTTTTAAGCTGTTCACTTGCAAACAGTAATTTTAGTTCATTTCAGGTTTGAATATAAGCATTTTTGCACTAGATCTTGTATATGTTAGCAAAAATGTATCTAGTAAGAGCTATGGCTTTTGATGCAATTCACATTCTCACCAGGTCTCTGATGTTACTCTGCACACAGTAAAACCTTTCACTAAAACAGCCATACATTTTACTGGACGCGTTGTTACTAAAATGCATCTCAGTTTTGAATATTATGTGCATTTTGAAAAGAGAATTATTTATTTGAGTTGCATAGTACAATTATCAAGCATATACAAAATCAGTCAATTAATGAGTATACAGACGTTATTCAGAGTGCAAATATGTGTAAATGGTTGGTGGTCCTCATTTTCCCCAGAACAGGTAGTATGGACCACTCTTGGATCCTTGCAAACATAGTATATAAAAGGAACAGGGATTTTATAACTAACACATCCTAACTAAGGCCGAGACCGGCCTCATTGACGGCAATCACAGTAGAGAATAATAACTATATTTTATATGGGGACTGATTATGTAACATAATTAGGGGTTGAAAGTACTGTCCGTATAATAGATTCATATTAGATAAACAAAAGCAATGGTGTTACCGCAAAAGGAACACGGCTCCATAGTATGTGTATGGAAACGCTTTTCAGTACGCCATAAGCTACATATTTTCATTTGAGTAAGGGTTGACATATATTTCGAAAAGCATATTTTATTTTTGTCTCCCTCGGGGCCACGGCCGCTAGCCCTGAAGCAGAGAAGCCTATGTTAGGTTGAGATTACGCATAACAATTGTGTATGTGTGTGTGTATATATGTATGTGTGTGTGTGTGTGTGTGTGTGTGTGTGTGTGTGTATATATATGTATGTGTGTGTGTATATATATATATATATATTAACTGCATCTGTGTTATAAACAATGCATGAAATGTCCCTCCAGGCCCCCCCCCCCCTCAAAAAAACCCAGGTTGAGAACGAATACAAAAATGCACACAGAGTTTATGATAGGCATTCCATTAGGGAGAAACATTCAGAGCATACAGTATAGTGAGTGAAAATATGGGGCCTAGTGTGTCAAGATCAAAACAACAAATGCAGATTAATAAAAACAAACACATATAACGTTATCTATCTATCTATCTATCTCTATCTATCTATCTATCTGATAAAGCCATAAGTGATAGGTTATAAAAATAATTAAAGGGCAGTATACACCAATTTTCATGTAACTGCATGTAATAGACACTTAAAAAAAAAATAATATGCACAGATACTGATATAAAAATCCAGTATAAAACACTTTAAAAACTTACTTAGAAGCTCCCAGTTTAGCTCTGTTAAAAGGATTAGCTAGAACACTCACTGAAACTGGGAAATATTCAGACCCCCCCCCCTTCCTCTGCATATGAAAAGACTCTTTACACAAACAGGAGCAAGCTGGAGTAGGTATACATCAGTATTCTCCTAAAACTTTGGGGCTTAGTTAGGAGTCTGAAAATCAGCGCAATGTTATTTAAAAATAAGCAAAACTATAATTGAAAAAAAAAAAAAGCTGTATAGGCTATATAAATGGATCATCTACAAAACATTTATGCAAAGAAAAATCGAGTGTATAATGTACCTTTAAACAATTTGTTCATGCATAACCAATGCACAGGCAACAATGGCATTAAAGCAGGGCTCAACAAACCCAGGAGCCAGGTAGCCACTGGCTCCTAGAATTTTACCTCTGGCTCCTAACTTTTTGGGTTATTCTCTATGTTTCTGTATACGGTTACCACTATCTGACTCCTAAATATTCTTACTGGCTCCTAAATTTAAAACAAATTTGTCGACCCCTGGATTAAAGTAAATGAAAACTGTCTCAACCCCAGGGCTTTTCTGTGAAGGAGAAAGAGTCTTTTGTTTGTTGCTGATTTCCCTTTGCATGAGATGGGCCATTACCATATAGGGATTAAAGAAGATCTCATGACAATGCCTTTTAGTGTCTTTTCCAGACTGTCTACGAATTGTGCAATACCGCATTGTTTGCTAAAGACCCCTCAGGTTGGTGTCCAGAGTCATCGCAATTAGCCTCTTAAGCGCAAGGTTCAGCTGCGAGAGAAACTCCTTTCCCCAGCCAATGACCTTCTGGGGATCCCCATCAACCCCCAGTCAGACATTACCAGCAGCCCATAGAGGCTCAATCAGTGTGTTGGAAGATACCATATGTCTTCAACTATGTGCGATTGATGAGCGGTTCTCCTCCGGTGCCGTAGTGAGGAAATTGCACTTTGTTTGCGGCAGTGACATGCCTTTCTGTAGCTTGTGTCACGTGGTGGTAATGGTTATGTCCGGGGAGCTTGTTTTTATGGTATCGTTCATTGTTAGAGCAATGAAGCCCACATCATCAGGGCAACGATCGCACCAGAAAACTAAATGGGGCATATTCAATGAGGCTTCGGCACAAAGCGTCTCAAATTTATATTGAAGGCATCAGTTGAGTCAGTTTCTTCAGCGGTTGGCCATTCTAGCTATGGAATGCTATTGTCTCCTACGTTCACAGTAACTCCTACTTTTCACTAAAGTCCCTCTTAATTTGGGAGCAACGTTGATGAAGTCTATGCTGGTGTGTCAGTAAGGTCATATTGAGAGCTGCCGCTCTAGGCCCTAGCATGCCTGATGCCGGGCTCCTATCTTCAAAAGACGCAGCATAAATCAGGTAGCTTGGATCACTGCTATATGAAGGGAGCACCACAGGGTGTATATAGAGGATTTTACTGTAATAACTATCCCTTTAATTGGAGATGGAAGTAGGTAGCAATTTGATCAGAGACTCAGGTGAATGCAACTTTTCACTCTCAGACTCGAACTGTTCAGACCCCCCCCCCCCCACGAGAATTTTATTTTACAATATGATGTTAAACATGTTGCTGATGCCCCAACTCACAGCAGTAACACACTGCAGCTCAGGAGCATGATGGCCTGTAATTGTCAGCTATGTGCATATGCTGCTCCTAAGTATCCCCACTGGTTATGTCCTGCTAGGAGCTGCAGTTGACTCTAAAGGGACATTCTAGTGCAAAAAACAACATAGTCCTTGGTTTGCGATGGGGTTTCTGGAAGAAACGATTGCAAAATAATTCTTGATTTGTACGGATATAAAAAGTGTCCTACTAGTATCAGAGCAGCTTATTTTTTTTTACTAACGGTCCCATTAAAATTTAAACCTTCAAAGCTTAACCCTGGGAAGCTACAGCCTCTTCTTGTCATCATTCCCCAAACTACTTAAAAATAAATAAAAAATATTCTGTATGGTGGGAAATATTGTAGCTGCAGAGAAACATAACTGTTGTAGTGTTATTTTAACTAACATTTTGTAATGTCAAGTAGCACTGCATAGTATAGTTTAGAAGAGAGAAGGGAAAGAGGTGACACAATGGAAACATTCAAATTATATGAAATTACTTAAAGGGATAGAAAGGTCAAGTTAAACTTGCATGATTCAGATAGAGCACGTCATTTTAAGACCCTTCTTAAATTCACTTCTATTTTCAAATGTGCTTTGTTCTCTTAGCATCCCTTGTTAAAAATGATTACGCACATATCATACACTAGTGGGAGGCTGCTGCTAATTGGTGCCTGCAAACATTTGTCTCTTGTGATTGGCTAAATAGATATTTTCAGCTTCCTGCCAGTAGTGCAATGCTGTCCCTTCAGCAATGGATAACAAGAGAATGAAGACAATTTGATAATATAATTAAATTGGAAAGTTGTTTAAAATTGTATGTTGTATCTGAATCACCAAAAGAAAATTTTGGGGTTTACTATCCCCTTTAAAGGGACAGTCTACACCAACATTTTTAATGTCTAAAAAGATAGATAATCCCTTTATTACCAATTCCCAAATTTTGTAATAACCAATACTGTTATATTAATACACTTTTTTCCTCTGTTATTACCTTGAATCTAAGCCTCTGCAGGGTGCTCCCTATATCTCAGTTCTTTTGACAGACTTGCAATTTAGCCAAACAGTGCTGACTCAGAAATAACTCACCGGGAGTGACCACAATGTTAGCTATATGGCACACATGAACTGGCACTGTCTAGCTGTGAAAAATTGTCTAAATGTACTAAGATAAGAGGTGATCTTCAATGGCTTAAAAATTAGCATATGAGCTTACAAAGAATACCTATCATAAGAAAACCGTAACCTGTAATAAGGGTATATTTGATGGGTCTTTTTGGTTCTCATCTACTGTCAAATTTTATGTTTCTATATTTCTAACATAAGGGAACTGGACATGGTTAAGAAATGCTGCTTTGCCCTTTAATATGTCCACTCTAAAATGTAAATTTCTTTAAATGATGTGCTATTTTTTGATAGCTGTAGTAGTTTTTAAAGTGAACAGCTCTAAATAATTATAGAGGTTGTTGGTCAAAGTTCATCAAGATGTTGCATAACATTTGAAAAGGACATAAAAGTGCACAATGAACGTGCTGTAATATGATATATGCAATTAATGCAATAATAGGATGCTCTAATTGTGTTTAACGATTGCAAAAGACTCCTGCAATGCACTACTGGGAGCTAACTTAACACCGCTGGTGAGCCAATGACGAGGTGTGTGTGTGTGTTATACACGAATCAGAAGCTATCTCCCACTAATGCACTAACATAAGTACATTTAAAAATCTCTTAACGTTGTATTTTCTCTCCAGCACCATGAAAGTTAATTATATTTTATTTTTAAAAATGACTCATTAACAGCGTAACTATGTATGGGTCCCCGATCAGGGAGTGGGCAACTATCTGCCTTCCAGATGTTATGGACTACATCTCCCATGATGCTTTCCCAGCATTATGGCTGAAAGAGCATAATGGGAGATGTAGCCCATAAAATCTGGAGGGCCGAAAATTGCCCACTCCTGCGTAGATACTTGATATTTATAGATGTAATATGCTTGTTTTTATTGAATAAGTAACATAAAATACAGACTAAGTTGTTAGAATCCCACACAAGCAGTATAAATATATATATTTAACATGTTAAAGGGACATAAAACCCAAAACATTTTCTTTCATGATTCAGATAGAGAATAACATTTTAAACAACTTTCCAATTTACTTCTATTTTTTAATTTGTTTAATTCTCTTGTTATTCTTTGCTGAAAGGTTTATCTAAGCAAGCTCAGGAGCAGCAGATAACCTATGTTCTAGCTTTTGATTGGTGGCTATATATATATATATATATATATATATATATATATATATATATATATATATATATATATATATATATATATATATTTATATTTATTGTGATTGGCTCACCCATGCATTCAATTAGAAACCATTAGTGCATTGCTGCTCCTTCAACAAATGATACCAAGAGAATGAAACAGATTAGATAATAGAAGTAAATTAGAAAGTTGTTTAAAATATTTATTCTCTATCTGAATCATGAAAGAAAAAAATTGGGTTTCATTTCCCTTTTAAAGAGACGTTAAACACTGCTCACTTTTTGTGTAAATTGTGCTATGCTCTATACAGAGACCATAAAGCAAATTCAGAATGCTGCAAATCAAAAAGCTTGAAAACCTGGGTTATAGAATTTGCTTTTTGGCCTCTCTCTAGGGCAGAGCTTTCAAAACTTTTCATGATAGTGACACACTTTTTAGACCTACATCATTTCACGACACAGTAGTTCAGTTGTACTAGCAAACCGGAGGTTAAACTAACATGTTTTAAGAGATACGGATACATACATAAATTATTTAATAACAAAATGTATTTACAAGTAACAGTATGTATGTTCAAGAATTAAAAAAAAAAGTTTAATAACACCAATAGCTACTTACTATTTTAATGGGGTGTATGAGGTTGATGGGATGAACACAGTTTCTGAATATTTGAGGGAATATTAGATAAAGACACTCGTATTTCATCATCAAGCAGCTGTCCCACTCACTGACTACACATGCAGTCACGAGCCGATTGAGGAGATCTACACATGCAGTCACGAGCCGATTGAGGAGATTACACATGCAGTTACGAGCCAATGTGCTATCAAAGCCCACGAATGGGAATAGTTTCATTTCCCACTGAGCTGCGCAATAGGTTAAGATGATCTGTGACCCACTAGGTATGCGTAGCAGGCAGGTGGAAAGTGGGAAAGCAAAGAATTTTTAAAAAATTTTTTAAATAAATAAAATTTTTTGCTGAAGCAGGGACACACCTACACACTGCTGCCGACACACTATGTGTCACGACACACAGTTTGGAAAGCACTGCTCTAGGGAGTGTAGGACAAGCATGATTTATACACAAAAAACAAAAGGTATTGCATGCCCTTTTAAATTATTTGTTTGCATATCCTCTCAGTATATAGCAGAATTTACAGGGACATGTACTGAAACCCTACTTTACTCATCATATGGAAGAGCATCATTTAAACATGCTGACATTTTTAATTTCTGAATAAATATGAAATAAAAGCTGTTTTAAAAAAAATAGAAAAACACAACTATTGCTTATTGAGTTAAATGGATATGAAAGTAAAAAGATAGTAAAAAGAAATATGTTAAATCAAAGTAAACCTAAAAAGAAAGAGATTGTGTTAAAAACAGCAAACAACTTACTTATTTTCTTGCTAAACGAGCACTCTAGAAATTCTCAGTGTTGCCAACTGCCCACAGCTAGATAAGAGCTGCCATTACAGTTTTTTTTTTAGGTTTTTGGTCACATGATTTTTGTAGCAAAAGTCCTATACTGAACATGGGCAATAAACTATATGTAACTAGCACATAGGTGTATCCTAGCAACAACTCAAAGAAAAATTTGCTAATGGGCCTTCCTGTAGAGACCACAGCCTCCTTGTAGGGCTGTGACAGGAAATAATGGACACTGCACAAATGACGTTACAATAGTAATAAAAGGTCAAATCCTTTAAAAAATATGAATAATACATATTGCAAGGATTTATATTGCGTATAAGCCACTGCTTAGTGCTTTTTTATTACAATGACTGTTTTATATCCCTTTAAAGGAATGATATACTCATGCAAGCTGCTAAGAGTTCAAGGTATTTCCTGCCCCATGGAAACAGTCGAAACTGTCTTTCCTTCTGCTAATAAAGAGCTTGATCTGTGCATGTATATTACCTCATGTACTGGTGCAGTGGTGCAAGGCTGTCTTTACAATTAAAAGATAAGAGGAAAAATACATGCACAGTGCATATTCTCATATCATGAGCTTTACAGGCGGTTCAGACCGGTGTTGGTTTGGGTGGAAAACGAGATCAATTGATATAAAACAAAGAAAAATAAATGCAACAAAGAAATACAACTCAACATTTTAATTCCCCTTAAAAGTTTAGTAGTGTGGTTAAAAATAAAAATTGTAATGCATTTTTATTATTTTGCCCAATCTTACTGTGACTTAAATTATGATTCACTAATGTCCTCAGAATTGCTGGAGTATATTGTGCATAATTCAGAAGGCTGATCCTTCAGATTTCTACACATTGAATCTTTGAGTTCATACAGGAGTTAATTTATAGCTTCATAATTAACCACAGCAAAGGAGATAATATAAAAAGTGATAGAGGCTTTTCAAGTGGTTTATCCATGGACGGCGAAACAGCTGGTGGGTGTTAGAGACCTTGCGCTCCCCCACCTTCCGTTTGAGGATGCCCATAGATGCTAAATAGGTCTGGAGTCATGCTTGGCCAGTCCATCACCTTTACCCTCAGCTTCTTTAGCAAGGCAGTGGTTGTTTTGGAGGTGTGTTTGGGGTCGTTATCATGTTGAAATACTGCCCTGCGGCCCAGTCTCCAAAGGGAGGGGATCATGCTCTGCTTCAGTATGTCACAGTACATGTTGGCATTCATAGTTCCTCAATGAACTGTAGCTCCCCAGTGCCGGCAGCAGTCATGCAGGCCCAGACCCATGACACTCCCACCACCATGCTTGACTGTAGGCAAGACTCCCTTGTCCTTTGTACTCCTCACCTGGTTGCCGCCGCACATGCTTGACACCATCTGAACCAAATAAGTTTATCTTGGTCTGATCGGACCCACAGGACATGGTTCCAGTAAATCCATGTCCTTAATCTGCTTGTCTTCCGCCAACTGTTTATGGGCTTTCTTGTGCATCATCTTTAGAAGATGCTTCCTTCTGGGATGACAGCCATGCAGACCAATTTGATGCAGTGTGTCTGAGCACTGACAGGCTAACCCTCTCACCCCTTCATCCTCTGCAGCAATGCTGGCCAGCACTCATACATCTATTTCCCAAAGACAACCTCTGGATATGACGCTGAGCACGTGCACTCAACTTCTTTGGTCGACCATGGCGAGGCCTGTTCTGAGTGTAACCTGTCCTGTGAAACTGCTGCATGGTCTTGCCCCACTGTGCTGCAGATCAGTTTCATGGTCTTGGCAATCTTCTTATAGCTTAGGCCATCTTTATGTAGAGCAACAATTCTTTTTTTCAGATCCTCAGAGAGTTCTTTGCCATGAGGTGCCATGTTGAACTTCCAATTGACCAGTATGAGAGTGTGAGAGCGATAACACCAAATTTAACACACCTGCTCTTCATTCACACCGCTGAGACCTTGTAACCACTAATGAGTTACATAACACCGGGGAGGGAACATGGCTAATTTTGCCCCCAATTTGGACATTTCCACTTAGGGGTGTGCCTCACTTTTTTGCTAACTATTTAGACATTAATGGTTGTGTGTTGAGTTATTTTGAGGGGGGCAGTAAATTTACATATATAGTCGTACTTTAAAGATACAAATAAAAAAATTTAAACGAAAAACTAATGAAAGCACTAAAAAGCAAAGCTTTTTGGTTTTGACCTTGTTAATGCTGAAATTCAGCTTCATTAACCCCCTTAATGACCGAGGACGTGCAGGGTACGTCCTCAAAAAAAAGGCAAGTTAATGCCTGAGAACGTACCCTGCACGTCCTCGGTTTGGAAAGCAGTTGGAAGCGATCCTGCTCGCTTCCAGCTGCTTTCCGGTTATTGCAGTGATGCCTCGATATCGAGGCATCCTGCAATAACCATTTGTAGCCCATCCGGTGCAGAGAGAGCCACTCTGTGGCCCTCTCTGCACCGGACATTAACGGCTATCGTTCGTTGGTGGGTGGGAGCCGGTGTGGGAGGTGGGTGGCCGGCCATCGATGGCCTTTGTGATGCGGAGGGGGGCGGGGATCGGGGGCTGGGGACAACCGGGGGGACGCGCACGGACGCGCTGCGCGTGCACGGGGAGGCCAGGGGCGGGCGCGTGCACGGGGAGGAGCGGGTGGGAACCACTACGCTACAGAAAATGTTTTTGTTAGAAGTGGGGATCAAAGGGGTTAATATGGTTATTTTGGTGATCGGTTTGGCTGGTGGGGTATTGGACTGTGGGGGGGAAGCTACACTACAGAAACTAATAGTTAAACATTAAAAAAAAACATTTTTATTTGCAAACTGGGTACTGGCAGACAGCTGCCAGTACCCAAGATGGCCCCAATAAGGCAGAGGGGGAGGGTTAGGGAGCTATTTTGGGGGATCAGGGAGGTTGGGGGCTAAGGGGGGACCCTACATCAGCAGCATATGTAAATATGCTTAAAAAAATTATTATTATTTTTTTTTTATACCTTTTATTTTAGTACTGGCAGACTTTCTGCCAGTACTTAAGATGGCGGGGACAATTGTGGGGTGGGGGAGGGAAGAGTGCTGTTTGGGAGGGATCAGGGGGTGGGATGTGTCAGGTGGGAGTCTGATCTCTACACTAAAGCTAAAATTAACCCTGCAAGCTCCCTACAAACTACCTAATTAACCCCTTCACTGCTGGCCATAATACACTTGTGATGCGCAGCAGCATTTAGCGGCCTTATAATTACCAAAAAGCAACGCCAAAGCCATATATGTCTGCTATTTATGAACAAAGGGGATCCCAGAGAAGCATTTAAAACCATTTGTGCCATAATTGCACAAGCTGTTTGTAAATAATTTTAGTGAAAAACCTAAAGTTTGAAAAAGTGAACAATTTTTTTTTATTTGATTGCTTTTGGCGGTGAAATGGTGGCATGAAATATACCAAAATGGGCCTAGATCAATACTTGGGGTTGTCTACTACACTACACTAGAGCTAAAATTAACCCTAGAAGCTCCCTACATGCTCCCTAATTAACCCATTCACTGCTGGGCATAATACACGGTTGGTGCGCTAGTGGCATTTAGCAGCCTTCTAATTACCAAAAAGCAAAGCCAAAGCCATATATGTCTGCTATTTATGAACAAAGGGGATCCCAGAGAAGCATTTACAACCATTTATTCCATAATTTCATGAGTTGTTTGTAAATAATTTCAGTGAGAAACCTAAAGTTTGTGAAAAAATTTGTGAAAAAGTAAAATAATTTTTTTTATTTGATCGCATTCGGCGGTGAAATGGTGCCATGAAATATACCAAAATGGGCCTAGATCAATACTTTGGGATGTCTTCTAAAAAAAAATATATACATGTCAATGGATATTCAGAGATTCCTGAAAGATATTAGTATCCCAATGTAAACTAGCGCTAATTTTGAAAAAAAGTGGTTTGGAAATGGCAAAGTGCTACTTGTACTTATAGCCCTATAACTTGCAAAAAAAGTAAAGAACATGTAAACATTGGGTATTTCTAAACTCAGGACAAAATTTAGAAACTATTTAGCATGGGTGTTTTTTGGTGGTTGTAGATGTGTAACAGATTTTGGGGGTCAAAGTTAGAAAAAGTGTGTTTTTTTCCATTTTTTCCTCATATTTTATAATATTTTTTATAGTAAATTATAAGATATGATGAAAATAATGGTTATATTTTGAAAGTCCATTTAATGGCGAGAAAAACGGTATATAATATGTGTGGGTACAGTAAATGAGTAAGAGGAAAATTACAGCTAAACACAAACACCGCAAAAATGTAAAAATAGCCTTGGTCCCAAACGGACAGAAAATGGAAAAGTGCTGTGGTCATTAAGGGGTTAAAGGGTCAGTCAACCCAAAATGTATCCTAAGTCATTCCTATAAAGTAGCAAACCCTTATTATTGCTAACTACAGCCCAATTTTGTAACATATCTCATTTACAAGTAATAGTACTTACTTTTTGGGCCTCTGCTTGTTTAAAATGTCTGCCTGCACCTTCCCCTATTTTGTCATCATGTGGGTGGGATCGCAGTTACTTCGCGATCGTAAATGTTCCTGTGTTTTTTGCGCATGCTACTGAAGGAGAAGTTTAAAACAGGAACTCATCATCCTAGCCATGTCATATTTGCGGCGTACCAGTGTGCTTCATTTCAATGCTCTGGCCGCAGTTCCAAGTATGATGAGTTCCTGTTTTAAGCTTCCCTTTCAGTAACATTGGCACATTGCACATGCGCAAAAAACACAGGGAACGCTTACGATCACAAAGTAAACTGCGATCACACCCACATGATGACGATGCTGATGACTAAATAGGGGAGGGGGCTGGTGGACATTTTAAACATGCAGAGGCGCAAAAAGTAAGTACTATTACTTGTAAACGAGATATGTTACAAAATTGGGCTATAGTTAGCAATAATAAGCGTTTGCTACTTTATAGCAATGACTTTGGATAAGTTTTGGGTTGACTGTCCCTTTAAATAGCTATTTAGTAGAACTAAGACCACTTTAATGCAAAACACACAAAAAGACAAACTAAAACAAAACAAATAGGTGCAGCATAGTTTTTTCTGTAGTCTCAAAAACGTGATGCACCTGTTAGTGGAGTCCTTAGTAATATAACAGGATCTTAATTTTGAGTTTTCTATAGGAATTTTGAATAGTTGCTAAACCTGACTATAGCTTAGGGGCAGGGCAGGAAGCTCACATGAAAGGAATTATTTTAATGCAGTTTTCACTTCTTTTGACAGAATAAAACCAACACTTAAAAATGGAAACTATTGTTATAATTATGGATGAAGAATAGCTTAATGAGCAATTACATTAAATGAAAGGAACACAATTTAGACTAGTTATAGTTAGACTATAACCATAGGTATGAAAGAAATAAGTGATTGTTCACTTACTGGTTCAACAGTGCATTGTGCTCAGCAGGTTCAATGTGTTGTGAGACCATAGCTAAGTATTCATCCCCCTCTGCATGTTTAAAGGGACACTTGAGACAAAATTTAAACTTCATGATTCTGAAAGAGCACACAATTTTAAGAATTTTTCAAATTTACTTCCATTTTCAAATTTTGCACATTCTTTTTTATTATGCACATTTTTTGATGCACCAGCTCTTACTGAACATGTGCACAAGCTCACAGGGTATACATATACTTGTCTGTGATTTGGCTAATGTCTGTCACATGGTACAGGGGCTGGCAAATGGGAGAAAACTAAATTTGCCAGAAAAAAAAAAATCTACAGCTTTTGTGAAATTTAGAGTAAGTGTTATTGTATTGTCTTTTTATTATGTACTCATTAATTATGCATTTTATTGTATTTTGTGGTTACAACAAGTGTCTCCATTGAAGTCTATAGAGATGTTTTGTTACCACCAGATTAAACAGTTTATAAACTAGGCCACAGTTTGTAAGGAGCGTTAGTACAGAATAACTTGCTCTGGATAAATATTATTTGTATGTGGTAAAGGGAGATAATGTAATTTTAATTTAGAATTGTTTGATCTATCCATCCAATGGAGCATTTGATAAATTATTAACCCCTTAAAGACAAGGCCATTTTTCAATTTCCGTCCCTTAAGGGACCAGGGCTATTTTTACATTTCTGTGGTGTTTGTGTTTAGCTGTAATTTTCCTCTTATTCATTTCCTGTACCCACACATATTATATATTGGGTTTTTTTTTTCTCACCATTAAATGGACTTTCTGAAGATACCATTATTTTCATCATATCTTATAATTTATTATAAAAAAATATAAAGTATGATTGAAAAAAATGTAAAAAAACACACTTTTTCTAACTTTGACCCCCAGAATCTGTTACACATCTACAGCCACCAACAAACACCCATGCTAAATAGTTTCTAAATTTTGTCCTGAGTTTAGAAATACCCAATGTTTACATGTTCTTTGCTTTTTTGCAAGTTATAGGGCAATAAGTACAAGTAGCACTTTGCTATTTCCAAACCATTTTTTCCCCCAAAATTAGCGCTAGTTACATTGGAACACGGATATCTGTCAGGAATCCCTGAATAATCCTTCACATGTATATATTTTGTTTTAGTAGACAACCAAAAGTATTGATCTAGGTCCATTTTGGTATATTTCATGCCACCATTTCACCGCCAAATGCGATCGATCAAATAAAAAAAATCGTTCACTTTTTCACAAACTTTAGGTTTCTCACTGAAATTATTAACAAAACAGCTTGTGCAATTATGGCACAAATGGTTGTAAGTGCTTCTCTGGGATCCCCTTTGTTCAGAAATAGCAGACATATATGACGTTGCTTTTTGGTAATTAGAAGGCCGCTAAATGCCGCTGCGCACCACACGTGTATTATGCCCAGCAGTGAAGGGGTTAATTATGGAGCTTGTAGGATTAATTTTAGCTTTAGTGTAGAGATCAGCCTCCCACCTGACATATCCCACCCCCTGATCCCTCCCAAACAGCTCTCTTCCCTCCCCCCACCCCACAATTGTCCGCCATCTTAAGAACTGTCAGAAAGTCTGCCAGCACTAAAATAAAAGGGTATTTTTTTTTTTTTTTAATTTAAAAATAAAATAAAAAATATTCTGCCTTGTAGGATGCCTCCTTAGCCCCCAACCTCCCTGATACTCCCCCCCCAAACAGCTTTCTAAGCCTCCCCCCCTCGACCTAATGGCCTCCATCTTAGGTACTCGCAGCTGTCACAGAGGCCCTCTCTTCATCGGTAACTCTACAAATCTATTTCTGCAGTGCCCCACTATCTATTTCTGCAGAAATAGTCAATCTCACTATTTTGAGCGAGATCGCAGCAGAGAGGAGCCCAGGACTGCAGCGTACAGGGTACGTCACTGTTCCTTAAGGGCATAACGACCAGCGCTGTACAGGGTACGACGTTGGTCGTTAAGGGGTTAAGACAGTGCTGCAGAATCTGTATTTCTGACACACAAAGAATAACAAGGGCACACTCACCCTTCAGCCCAAGAGAGTAATATGGATAACAGAAACTGATATGTTTATAGATACCAGCCAGTAGGCAAGCACGAACCCAATCGAAAGGTGACGGTAACCAGTGATTACCGATTAATTCATTGATATAATCAAGGCCAGATATAAAATTAACAGGTCTCACAAGTCACCTCAGCAACTAGAGAGAGACTGATTTTAAATGTCTGTATGTACCCATCTTTTAAGGTAAACTATTAAATTTTAACAGAATCATTTGTCTCTACCCCAGTCTGGGCAGAGAGTGCTTCATAGCATTTCTTTCCAGGGAATCTAATTCCAATTGTTCTAAAATAAGTGCTGGCAGAATCTGTTGGCTCTTTATAAATAAAGAATATTAATAATAAGATAATGCATCTGTTCACTGTAACAAGGACAGGACAGAATCATGTTTTGATTAGTAGGACAAATTAAGACTTTTATTTGGAGTAAAGGAATTCAGTGTTCTCCATGGAAAATGTTGCCAGCTGTGTGGCATTATGAAGTAGTCAGATGGGGACAGTGTAATATTTTCTAAAAGTGTATAATTTTCTGCTATCCAAAGCACAAATCAATTGCATCATTTAATATAAATGTATTTAATGATAATTTGTGCAATAAAATGTAACATTTTTAATATTCATTCATTTTAGCTTAAAGGGACACTGAACCCAAATTTGTAAATTTGTAATTCAGAAAGAGCATGCAATTTTAAGCAACTTTCTAATGTACTCCTATTATCAATTTTTCTTTGTTCTCTTGCTATCATTATTTGAAAAAGAAGGCATCTAAGCTTTTTTTTGGTTTCAGTACTCTGGACAGCACTTTTTTATTGGTGGATGAATTTATCCACCAATCAGCAAGGATAACCCAGGTTGTTCACCAAAAATGGGCCGGCATCTAAACTCACATTCTTGCATTTCAAATAAAGATACCAAGAGAATGAAGAAAATTTGATAATAGGAGTAAATTCAAATTTGCTTAACATTTCATGCTCAATCTGAATCACGAAATTACATTTTTGGGTACAGTGTCCCTTTAATATTGGCTAACATTTTAGCCAGTGGTGAGTGAAATCAGCCGGGTGGTGCACCCTGCTAAAAAGGTCCTAAGGGGAACACAGGGAATTTATGATCTCTGCTTCAGCAGGCACTGGGTAGAAGTTTTGCCTATACAAAATGTTGTACAAATGCATGAGTTATAGAAAGACCCATTAATGGGCAGAAACCACTAACCATGTCTATCAATTTATGAAAGAGCACAATTTAGTTTGCATTAAAAATAATTAAGGAGACATAAAAAAAAAAGCTAAAGGAAAACGTAATTTGTATTATTATTATTATTATTATTATTATTATTATTATTATTATTATTGTTTTATTTATTATTGCACAATTGGTTGCACGAAACTATATGTTTAGCTCCTACATATGGATTAAACACATAGTTAAAGTCATCCCTAGAGAAGCAATGCACTACTGGGAGCCAGCTGAACACATCTAATGAGACAATAACAAGAGGCATGTTTGTAGACATCAATTTGTAGTAGTGCATTGCTGCTCCCAAGCCTACCTGCATATACTTTTCAACAAAGGATACTAAGAGAATGAATAAAGTAAATTTGATAATAGAAGTAAATTTACAAAATATCCTTTAATTGCATGCTCTATTGTAAACATAAAAGTTTAAAGTTGACTTTCATGTCCCTTTACAATTAAGTAGAAGCTCTTTATTTTATTATGAGTTTATCAGGAAATGTATGCGGGTCTTAAAGGGACACGAAACCCAATTTTCTTTTCATGATTTAGAAAGAGCATGTGATTTTTAAACAACTTTCCAATTTACTTCTATTATCCAATTTGCTTTGTTCTCTTGATATCCTTTGTTGAAAGGAATATCTAAATAGGCTCAGTAGCTGCTGACTGGTGGCTGCACACAGATGCCTCGTGTGATTGGCTCACCCATGTGTATTGCTCTTTTTTTCAACAAAGGATATCTAAAGGATGAAGCAAATTAGATAATTGAAATTGAAATACTGTTTAAAATTGTATTCACGATCTGAATCATGAAAGAAAATGTTTGGGTTTCATCTCCTTTTAAGGCCTGATTATTCAGTGGCTGGTTAAACATAATTCCCATTGATTTATTGGTGGACAATAACACATCTCACAAGGATAAAACAAATATTATTTTCTTAGTATCTGTACATCTATTTAGCATAAAACAAAACTTTTTATACATTTTGAAAAACATCCTATTTTAGATGCAAAATAAAACAAAAACAAGCAAGCAAATGCTTTTGTGCCCCTTTTAAGCTTACACCTAAAAAGGACATAGGAAAGTTATGTAGAAGCTCCATCCTTTAAATGCAAACCAAACTCAACCTTCTCTATTGTTGTTCTTGTTTCTTCATGTAAAACATAACCTCTTGTTTATAAAACACAAGCTTTACAGTTTAAGGGCCACTCAATGCAATAGAATTGCATAATTAACAAGTGCATAAAAAAGACAATGATTTAACACCTAGCACTAGATTTTTTTTTAACTACAAATCCCCCCCCCCCCCCTATTTCCGGACCCTTGTATCATGTGACAGACATCAGCCAATCACAGACTAGTATACGTATACCCCGTGTGCTGGTGCACATGCTCAGTAGGATCTTGTTCCCCAGAAAGTGTGTGTATAAAAAGACTACAGCATTTGATAATGGAAATAAACTGGAAAGTGTCTTAAAACTACACACTCCTTTCCGAATCATAAGAGTTTATTTTGACTTGAGTGTCCCTTTAAATCAACTATTTTTAAGTTTCATGTATTACAATGATATTTTTATTTACACATTTTTTGTGATAGCACAATTCATTTTTATTTCTTTTAAAAGACTATTTCATGATTCATTTAATTATTATTTTAACTTACATTTTGCCTATGAATTTCAATTTTCTTTG
Source organism: Bombina bombina (assembly GCF_027579735.1). Taxonomy (NCBI): domain Eukaryota; kingdom Metazoa; phylum Chordata; class Amphibia; order Anura; family Bombinatoridae; genus Bombina; species Bombina bombina. The sequence goes on along the minus strand of NC_069502.1, from coordinate 684,688,364 downwards.
AGGCTAACTTCAGTTTTTATATCTTGCAGGTTGGCCCCAATGCGGTTATATACCCTCTCCAAACGTCACTTTGTCCTGGTTTTTGTCGTTTTCTTTATATTCTTTGGGTTGACTCTATTTATTGGCATTGCAGGTAAGTGTACTATTAGATGCAGTAGAAAACACAGCCTGCAAGCAGTGTTAGTATATTTCAGACATGGGAATTTGGCATTTCGTTTTATATACAGATGCCAAATATGGCAGCGGGAAGCGCAAATCCAGATGTTTTTGTGTTGCACTTTCACACAAATAAATCCGGCTTTGAAAATAATCGAATGGCGCTATCTTCTGCCATATTCGGCTTTCATTCATAAAACGAAATGTCAAATGCACATTTCTATTATATTTAAAAAAAAATACATTTAAAAAAGTACATTTTATCCCAAACATATACCCTATTCCTTATCTTAAAGGGACAGTCAACACCAGAATTATTGTTGTTTAAAATGAAAGATAATCCCTTTATTATCCATTTCCCAGTTTTGCATAGCCAACACAGTTATAATAAGTGTTTTTCCTCTGTGATTACTTTGTATCTAAGCCTCTGCAAACTGCCCCCCTTATTTCAGTTCTTTTGACAGACTTGCATTTTAGCCAATCAGTGCTCACTCCTAGGTCACTTCGCATGCATGAGCTCAATGTTTTCTATATGAAACACACAAACTAATGCCCTCTAGTGGTCAAAATGCATTCAGATTAGAGGCAGTCTTCAAGGTTTAAGAAATTAGCATATGAACCTCCTAGGTTTAGCTTTTAACTAAGAATACCAACATAACAAAGCAAAATTGGTGATAAAAGTAAATTGGGAAGTTGTTTAAAATTACATTTCCTATTTAAAGGGACACTCAATCAAAATTAAACTTTCATTATTCATATAGAGCATGCCATTTTAAACAACTTTCAAATTTACTTCTATTAACTAAATGTGCACAGCCTTTTTATATTTAAACTTTTTGAGTCACCTGCTCCTACTGAGCATGTGCAAGAATAAGTGTGTATGCATTTGTGAATGGCTGATGGCTGTCACATGGTACAGGGGGAGTGGAAAGACACATAACTTCTAAAATTGTCAGAAAGAAAATCTACTACTCATTTGAAGTTCAGACTAAGTGCTATTGCATTGTCTTGTTATCTTGCATTTGTTGATTATGCAAATCTACTGTGTTGACTGGTCCTTTAAATCATGAAAGTTTTTTTTTGGACTTGACTGTCCCTAAAGGGACACTAAACCCAATTTTTTTTCTTTCTTGATTCAGATAGAGCATGCAATTTTAAGCAACTTTCTAATTTACTCCTATTATCAAATTTTCTTCGTTCTCTTGCTATCTTTATTTAAAAAGCAGGAATGTGATGCATAGGAGCCAGCCCATTTTTGGTTGAGAACCTGGGTTATGCTTGCTTATTGGTGGGTAAATGTAAGCCTCCAATAAGCAAGCGCTATCCATGGTGCTGAACCTAAAATGGGCTGGCTGCTAAGACTTGCCATCTTTATTTTAAAAGCAGGATTGTAAGAGAACAAAGATTATTTTTTTTTATAGGAGTAAATTAGAAAGTTGCTTAAAATTTTATGCTCTATCTGAATCATGAAATAATTTTTTTTTTCGTTCAGTGTCCCTTTAATATACTTTTTACCTCTGTGATTACCTTGTATCTAAGCCTCTTTTGACAGCCCCCTGATCACATGATATTTTATTTATTATCTATTGATTTGCATTTTAGCTGTGTTATGCAGAACCCACGGGCGTGAGCACAATGTTATCTATATGACCCACATGAACTAGCAGTATCTTGTGAAAAGCAAATAAAAATTAAAGTATATTAATACAACAATGTTGGTTGTGCAAAGCTGGGGAATGGGTAGTAAAGGCGTTATTTATCTTTTTAAACAATAACAATTTTAGTGTGGACTGTCCCTTTTAATCAGTAGTATATATGTATTATTACAAAATAGCAATGTTACCACAGAGTCCTCTGTAAACTTTTAAGGGATTAGAGCAGTTTATCTAGTGATTATCAAATGGTTTACAAAAATTCCCACAGACCTGATCAGTCAGACTTTTTAAATTATGAAATGACAGAAAATGGTCCTATACTTAGAAGTCCTGTTTTTACTGATCACAATCAAATTGTTAATGATTATGTAAAACTTATTTCAGATATTTTTTACTTTTTAAATTCAGCTGCTAAGATTTATTGATAAAAGCCCCAGATGGAATATTACTGGCTAATACTTGCTTAAAGGGATGTTAAATACTAAATACTTTTCTATGCATAGTATTGGGGTTATTCCCTGCCTCCTACTAATCGTGGGTGCTGTCATGTTAAAATCTTGCTTTCATTGCATCCCATTGCAGATGTGTTTGCACATGTGCAACAACTCTCCTTCAGTTACCTGTAGTGTAATCTAGGTTCCAAAATTAAAGGGAGGTGCATGAAATGTATTTCAGTTTTATTGTATCTTTTAATCAATTAATTTTAAACAAAGCACTTTTACATTAAAGGGACACTAAACCAAAATGTTTTCTTTCATGATTCAGATAGAGCATGCAATTTTAAGCATCTTTCTAATTTACTCCTATTATCAATTTTTCTATGTTCTCGTGATATTTTTAGGAATGTGATGCATAGGAACCGGCCCATTTTTGGTTGAGAACCTGGGTTTTGCTTGCTTATTGGTGGGTAAATATAAGCCTCCAATAAGCAAGTGCCTATCTATGGTGCTGAACCTAAAATGGGCTTGCTGCTAAGATTTAAATCCCTGCTTTTAAAATGAAGATAGCAAGAGAACAAAGAAAAATTGATAACAAGAGTAAATTAGAAAGTTGCTTAAAATTTCATGCTCTATCAGAATCATGAAAGAAAAAATATGGGTTCAGTGTCCCTTTTAAGTAGCACAAACAATGACACCGCAAATACACATGCCCACTGCACCCGCAGTACCCGTGTTCTGATCTCCTAGTGAGACTTATACACGTTTCCCTGTGTAAAACAATTAATCAATATACATGTGTTTCAGCTGTGATTTAATAATTATGCATGGGAAACATCTGTGGTTTAATTAGTATGCATTGGAAATTGCCATTTTATTCGTCTTTTATCTGGTGATTGGTATTATCAATGTCAATATGTTTTCAAGTTGACATATTACAGATATTAACAGCTGATTAATGACGACAATGGCAATTTCTACATATTTTCTGGAGTTTAAACATTCGACATGGGGACTTTTATTCAGCATCTGTAGATTATGATTAGAAATGGGCATACGTGCCTAATCAAAATGTGAATGTTAGAATGAATATTCTTTTGTATATTCGTTTTACACAATTAAATATCGGTAAAAATGACATTTCTTTTAAAATCGAATGTTATTTTCGAATGTTGCTTTAGATTTCGAATGTTCATAATAGTTCAAATATACACATTCAAATTTCAAATATGTATATTTAATATATTATGAACATTTGCAATCGCAAATGTGGAAATTTCAAATTGCATACATTAATTCAAATTGAAATGGAATGTCGAAATTTTAAATTGCATAAATTAATTCAATATTGAATGTTATAGTTAACATACATACATTTGATTATTCAAACAAATATTACCAAATGTTAAAAGTACATGAAACCCAAAATGTTTCTTTCATGATTCAGATAGAGAATACAATTTTAAACAACTTTCTATTTTACTTCTATTATCTAATCTGTTTCATTCTCTTGGTATCATTTGTTGAAGGAGCAGCAGTGCACTACTGGTTTCTAACTGAACACATGGGTGAGCCAATCACAATCAATATATATATGCAGCCACCAATCAGCAGCTAGAACTTAGGTTCTCTGCTGCTCCTGAGCTTGCCTAGATAAACATTTCAGCAAATGATAACAAGAGAAGGAAGCAAATTAAATAATAAAAGTAAATTGGAAAGTTGTTTAAAATTGTATTTCTTTCATGTAATTGGCAAGAGTCCATGAGCTAGTGACGTATGGGATATACAATCCTATCAGGAGGGGCAAAGTTTCCCAATCCTCAAAATGCCTATAAATTCACCCCTCACCACACCCACAATTCAGTTTTACAAACTTTACCTCCCTATGGAGGTGGTGAAGTAAGTTTGTGCTTGATTTTCTTCTGTGATATGCGCTTCTCAGCATTTTGAAGCCCGGTTCCTCTCAGAGTACAGTGAATGTCAGAGGGATGTGAAGGGAGTATCACCTATTGTATTCTATGGTTTTCCTCGCGGGGAAATCTTTTCATAGGTTCTCTGTCATCGGTCATAGAGATGCATCTTCTACCTCTCATATACCATTACCTCTACTGATAACTGTTTCAGTACTGGTTTGGCTAACTGCTATATGTGGATGGGTGTCTTTCGGTAAGTATGTTTTCATTAGACACTCAGACACTCTCAGCTATGGTTTGGCACTTTATGTATTAATGTAAAGTTCTAAATATATGTATTGTACTTATATTCGCCATGAGTCAGGTTTATGTATATTTCCTTTTGCAGACTATCAGTTTCAAAATTGGGAAAAACATATTTAGGAAGTTATTTTCTCTTACCTGGGGTATAGTCTTTTCTTTAAAATTGACTGTTTTCATAAAATTTTGCGTGCAAAATTAGGCTCGGGAGGCTGCAAAATGCTGATATTGCGTCATTCTTGGCGTGAGAATTTTTTTGGTGCGAAGGTACATTCGGTGATGCAAATTTGTAATTTCCGGCGTCTTAGTTGACGCGAGTTGCATCATTTCCGGATGTTGTTAGCTCCAAAAAATTTCATTTAGCGTTGTGCGTCATACTTGCCGCCAAATAATTTATTAATTTAAACCCCACTTCTTATATGCCCCTTGCCTTTCTATGCTCAGAGGGCTATGCTGTTTGCATTTTTTTCCCTTTCCTGAAACTGCCATATAAGGAAATTGATCACTTTATATGTTGTTTTTTTTCTCTTACATTTGCAAGATGTCTCAATCTGATCCTGTCTCAGAAACCACTGTTGGATTCCTGCTGCCTGATAACGGTTGTTCTAAAGATAAGTGTATCTGTTGTAAGTTAGCAGAGATTATATCTCCAGCTGTGGTATGTAATAGTTGTCATGATAACCTTTTACATGCAGAGAATGTATCCACCAATACTAGCACAATGCCTGTTGTTCCTTCAACATCTAATGTACATGATATTTCTGTGAATATAAAAGATTTAATTGCTGATGCGATTCAGAAGGCTTTGTCTGCTATTCCGCCTTCTAATAAACAAAAAAGGTCTTTTAAAACTTCTCATAAAGTTGATGAAATTTCAAATGACCGACAACATACTGAATTATCCTCCTCTGATGAGGATCTATCTGATTTAGAAGATCCTACCTCAGATATTGACACTGACAAATCTTCTTTTCTCTTTAAGATGGAGTATATTCGTTCTTTGTTAAAAGAGGTTATACACATAGATTATAAACATAGATTATAAACATAGATATTGACGGCAGCTAAGAGCCATAGGCCCAGCAAGTCTGCCCGATATTACCTAATACTATAAACTTATCTAGTGTCTAGGATAGCCTTATGCTTGTCCCATGCATTTTTAAAGTCCCCCACAGTGTTTGTCGCTACTACCTCTTGAGGAAGTTTATTCCATAAATCAATCACTCTTTCTGTAAAGAAGTGCTTCCTCAAATTACTCCTGAATCTACTACCCTTTAGCTTGAGATCATGACCCCTTGTTCTTGAATTTTACATTTTATGTAAAATACCCACAGCCTCAGTTTTACTAAGCCCTTTAACGTACTTGAAAGTTGCTATCATATAACCTATTTCCCTTCTCTCCTCTAAGCTATACATATTTAGGTAATTGAGCCTATCCTGGTAAGTTTTATTTTTTAGACCATGTACCATTTTGGTTGCCCTCCTTTGCACAGATTCAAGTTTGTTAATATCCTTCTGAAGATATGGCCTCCATAACTGCACACACTACTCAAGATGATGCCTAACTAATGATCTATAAAGTGGCATAAGAACCTTACTATTTCTACTGCAAATACCTCTACCAATACATCCAAGCATTCTGCTAGCTTACTCGCTGCATTACTACATTTTTTTTTTTTACTAAGTTTTAAATCGTCTGAAATAATAATTCCCAAGTCCTGTTCCTTATCTGTAACAGTCAGTAATGTGCTATTTCTGATATGATTTCAAAGGAATGGAAGAGGCCTGGTACTTTTATTCCTTCTTCGAGGTTTAAAAAATTGTATCCTTTGCCAGCAGTTAGATTGGAGTTTTGGGAAAAAATCCCCAAAGTTGATGGGGCTATTTCTACTCTTGCCAATCATACATACTAATATCTGGAAGATAGTTCTTCCTTTAAGGACCCTTTAGATAGGAAACTTGAATCTTATCTAAGGAGAGCTTATTTATATTCTGGCTATCTTCTCAGGCCTGCCATTTCTATTGCTGATGTTGCAGCTGCATCAACTTTTTGGTTGGAAAGCTTAGCGTGACAGGAAACAGACCCTGATTTGTCTAGCATTGTTCACTTGCTTCAACATGCTAATCATTTTATCTGTGATGCCATTTTAGATATCATCAAAATTGATGTTAGATCTATTTCTTTAGCTATTTTAGCTAGAAGAGCTTTGTGGCTCAAATATTGGAGTGCTGACATGGTATCTAAGTCTAGATTACTATCTCTTTCTTTCCAAGGTAACAATTTGTTTGGTTCTCAGTTGGATTAGATTATTTCAACTGTCACAGGGGAAGGGAGTTTTTTTTACCTCAGGATAAGAGATCTAAGGGTAAATCTAAAGCTTCTAATCAATTTCGTTCTTTTCGACAGAATAAGGAACAGAAAGCCAATCCTTCCCCCAAAGAATCTGGTTCCAATTGGAAACCTTCTTCAAGTTGGAATAAATCCAAGCCGTTTAAGAAACCAAATCCAGCCCCCAAGTCTGCATGAAGGTGCGGCCCTCATTCCAGCTCAGCTGGTGGGGGCAGATTAAAATGTTTCCAAGCCATTTCAGCAGATTCTGTCCAAAATCAATGGATTCAGAGTATTGTCTCTCAAGGGTATCGAATAGGATTCAGAGTAAGAACTCCTGTTAGATTTTTTTTCTCTCATACGTCCCAGCAAATCCAGTGAAGGCTCAGGCTTTTCTGAAGATCTAGAGCTTTCAGGGGTAATCATACCAGTTCCATTTCAGTAACAGGGTCTGGGGTTTTATTCAAATCTGTTCATTGTCCCAAAGAAATAAAATTTATTCAGGCCAGTTCTAGATCTGAAAATTTTGAATCGTTTTGTAAAAGTGCCAACTTCCAAGATGGTGATAAGGACTATTCTGCCTTTTGTTCAGTAAGATCATTATATGTCCATGATAGACTTACAGGATGCATATCTTCATATTCTGATTCATCCAGACCACTTTCTGAGATTCTCTTTTCTAGATGAGCATTACCAATTTGTCGCTCTTCCATTTGGCCTAGCGACAGCTCCAATGATTTTTTTTAAAGATTCCCAGTGCCCTACTCTCTGTAATCAGAGGACAAGGTATTGCGGTGTTTCCTTATTTGGACTATATCTTGGTACTAGCTCAGTCTTTACATTCTCCCAAATCTCTCACAAATCAACTAGTGTTGTTTTTTTAAAAACATGGTTGGAGGATCAACTTACCAAAGAGTTCCTTGATTCCTCAGACAAGGGTCACCTTTTTAGGTTTTCAGATAGATTCAGTGTTCATGACTCTGTCTCTGACAGACAAGAGACAAATAAAATTGGTTTCAGCTTGTCGAAACCTTTAGTCTCAATCATTCCCTTCAGTAGCTATGTGCATGGAAGTTTTAGGTCTCATGACTGCAGCATCGGACGCGATCCCCTTTGCTCGTTTTCATATGAGACCTCTTCAGCTTTGTATGCTGAATCAATGGTGCAGGGATTATACAATGATATTACAATTAATATCCTTAAATCCCAATGTTCGACTATCTCTGACTTGGTGGTTAGATCACCATCGTATAGTTCAAGGGACCTCTCTTGTTCGTCCAACATGGACTGTGATCACAACAGATGCAAGTATTTCAGGTTGGGGAGCTGTCTTGGGATCTCTGACAGCACAAGGGGTTTGGAAATCTCAAGAGGCAAAGTTACCAATCAATATTTTAGAACTCTGTGCTATTTTCAGGGCTCTTCAGGTTTGGCCTCTGTTGGAGAGAGAACCATTCATTTGTTTTCAGACAGACAATATCACAACTGTGGCATATGTCAATCATCAAGGTGGGACTCAGTCCCCTAGCTATGAAAGAAGTATCTTGGATACTTTCTTGGGCAGAATCCAGCTCTTGTCTAATTTCTGCAGTACATATTCCAGGTGTAGACAATTGGGAAGCGGATTATCTCAACAGTCAGACTTTACATCCGGGGGAGTGGTTCCTCCATCCAGATGTGTTTTTTCAGATGTGGGGTCTTCCAGAAATAGATCTGATGGCTTCACATCTAAACAAGAAACTTCCCAGGTACCTTTCCAGGTCCAGGGGGATCCTCAGGTGGAGTCGGTGGATGCGTTAGCAGTTCCTTGGTTTTACAAACCTGCTTATATCTTCCCACCTCTAGTTCTTCTTTCAAGAGTGATCTCTAAAATCATCATGGAACAATCGTTTGTGTTTCTGGTAGCACCAGCATGGCCTCACAGGCTCTGTTATGCGGATCTTGTCCGGGTGTCCAGTTGCCAACCTTGGCCACTTCCTATAAGACCAGACCTTCTGTCTCAAGGGCCTTTTTTCCATCAGGATCTCAAATCATTAAATTTGAAGGTATGGAAATTGAACGCTTAGTGCTTAGTCATAGAGGTTTCTCTGACTCAGTGATTGATTCTGTTACAGCCTCGTAAATCTGTCTCTAGGAAGATTTATTATTGAGTTTGGAAAACTTATTTCATGGTGTTATTTTCATAAATTCTCCTGGCCTTCTTTTAGAATTCCTAGAATTTTACAGTTTCTTCAGGATGGTTTGGATAAAGGTTTGTCTGCAAGTTCCTTGAATGGACAAATCTCTACTCTTTCTGTTTTATTTCACAGAAGGATTGCTAAACTTCCTGATATTCACTGTTTTGTGCAGGCTTTGGTCCGTATCAAGACTGTCATTAAATCAATCTCTCCTCATTGGAGTCTTAATTTGGTTTTGAAGGCTTTACAGGCTCCTCCTTTTAAGCCTATGCATTCTTTGGACATTAAAATACCTTCTTGGAAAGTGTTATTTCTTTTGGTCATCTCTTCTGCTAGAAGAGTTTCTGAATTATCTGCTCTTTCTTGTGAATCTCCTTTTCTGATTTTCCATCAGGATAAGGCAGTTTTGCGGACTTCATTTAAATTCCTACCTAAGGTTGTGAATTCTAACAACATTAATAGGGAAATTGTTGTTCCCTCTTTGTGTCCTAATCCTAAGAATTCTTTGTCTGGATGTTGTAAAAGCTTTGAAATATTATGTTGAAGCTACTAAAGATTTCAGGAAGACTTCTAGTCTATTTGTTGTCTTTTCTGGCTCTAGGAAAGGTCAGAAAGCTTCTGCCATTTCCTTGGCATCTTGGTTAAAGCTTTTGATTCATCAGGCTTATTTGGAGTCGGGTCAGGTCCCGCCTCAGAGAATCACAGCTCATTCTACTAGATCAGTCTCCACTTCGTGGGCTTTTAAGAATGAAGCTTCAGTTGATCAGATTTGCAAAGCAGCAACTTGGTCTTCTTTGCATACATTTACTAAATTCTACCATTTTGATGTTGTTGCCTCTTCAGATGTAGTTTTTGGTAGAAAAGTTCTTCAGGCAGCTGTTTCAGTTTGATCCATCTGCTTATGTTTTACGTTTTTTTTTTTGTGTGTTTTTTTTCAAATTATGAGAAACTTATTTTTTGGGTTGTGGATTTATTTTTTTTCAGCTGAAAATGGTGTTATTATTTTTTTATCTCTCCCTCTCTAGTGACTCTTCTGTGGAGTTCCACATCTTGGGTATTACTATCCCATACGTTACTAGCTCATGGACTCTTGCCAATTACATGAAAGAAAACATAATTTATGTAAGAACTTACCTGATAAATTAATTTCTTTCATATTGGCAAGAGTCCATGAGACCCACCCTTTTTATGGTGGTTATGTTTTTTTGTATAAAGCACAATTATTTCCAGTTCCTTTTTTTTATGCTTTTTACTTTTTTTTTTTTTCTATCACCCCACTACTTGGCTATTCGTTAAACTGAATTGTGGGTGTGGTGAGGGGTGTATTTATAGGCATTTTGAGGTTTGGGAAACTTTGCCCCTCCTGGTAGGATTGTATATCCCATACGTCACTAGCTCCTGGACTCTTGCCAATGTGAAAGAAATGAATTTATCAGGTAGGTAAATTCTTACATAAATTATGTTTCTCTATCTGAATCATGAAATAAATATTTTGGGTTTCATGTCCCTTTAATTAAAATTTAAAAACCAATATTTGAAATTAGAATGTTTGATAAACATTTGAAATTCAATTCGAACAGACAAATGTTTAAAAAAAAAAAAAAAAAGTTGCAAAATATTCCCTAATTATGATTGTGATCACTTAAAAAGAATAATTCCTGTTTCTATTGATATTTACAAAATAAAACAAACATCTACAAGACTTTATTAACTCCTTATACAGTTAATGTTTTTTAGGAAAGGAATGGGCCAAAAACCTAAATTACCCATTGCCCTGAAAAGGGCATATTTTGAATGGGCCTTGCCCTTAAAAGGGCTTTCAACTCTTGCTGCCCAAAAAAATAAAAACATTAATCTATAAAAAATAAATAAAATAATCCACCCCAAAGTTGGTATGAGGATGGGCGGTGCTCCATCTTAATCGCGGGTACATCTTCATCCATCTTCTAACTTCATCCATTGGTGATGACGATCCTCTTCTTTAGATCATCATCATGGAGCTCCTATTCATGTGGTCTCCAGCCGCACAAGGAAAAGTGAATGCAAGGTACCCCTTTTATATACGGGGACCCTTGCATTCTTATTGGCTTATTTAAATCTTTAAATTCAAATCGGCCAATAGAATGAAATCTTTTTCCTTTCATTCTATTGGCTGATTTGAATTTGAAGATGGAGACCGCATCAAGAGCAACTCTGTGTCGCTGATCTGAAGAGGAGGACCAATGTCGTTGCTGCCATTGGATGAAGTTAGAGGATGGACCCGCTATGAAGATGGAGCACTGCCCATCATAATCGGTGAGTACCAACTTTTGGGTGTTTTAATAAAGGATTATAATTGTGTGTATAAATAAATATATACAGTGAATATAAAAAGTCTACACACCCCTGTTAAAATGTCAGGTTTCTGTGATGTAAAAAAATGAGACAAAGCTAAATCATTTCAGAAATTTTTCCACCTTTAATGTGACCTATAAACTGTACAACTCAATTGAAAAACAAACTGAAATCTTTTAGGTAGAGGGAAGAAAACAAAAAACAAAAACTTGTAACTGGGTATGTACCTGTGTTCAGAATTAAGCAATACAGCCAGCATACACCTGCCATTATTTAAAGTGCCTCTGATTAACCCCAAATAAAGTTCAGCTGTTCTAGTAGGTCTTTCCTGACATTTTCAAAAGCCATGGTCCACAGAGAGCTTCCAAAGCATCAGAGGGATCTCATTGTTAAAAGGTATCAGTCAGGAGAAGGGTACAAAAGAATTTCCAAGGTATTAGATATACCATGGAACACAGTGAAGACAGTCATCATCAAGTGGAGAAAATATGGCACAACAGTGACATTACCGAGAACTGCACATCCCTCCAAAATTGATGAAAAGACGAGACGAAAACTGGTCTGGGAGGCTACCAAGAGGCCTACAGCAACATTAAAGGAGCTGCAGGAATATCTGGCAAGTACTGGCTGTGTGGTACATGTGACAACAATCTCACGTATTCTTCATATGTCTGGGCTATGGGGTAGAGTGGCAAGACGAAAGCCTTTTCTTACGAAGAAAAACATCCAAGCCAGGCTACATTTTGCAAAAACACATCTGAAGTCTCCCAAAAGCATGTGGGAAAATGTGTTATGGTCTGATGAAACCAAAGTTGAATTTTTTGGTCATAATTCCAAAAGATATGTTTGGCACAAAACCAACACTGCACATCACCAAAAGAACACCATACCCACAGTGAAGCATGGTGGTGGCAGCATCATGCTTTGGGACTATTTTTCTTCAGCTGGAACTAGGGCCTTAGTTAAGCTAGAGGGAACTATGAACTGTTCCAAATACCAGTCAATATTGGCACAAAACCTTCAGGCTTCTGCTAGAAAGCTGAACATGAACTTTATCTTTCAGCATGACAACGACCCAAAGCATACATCCAAATCAACAAAGAAATGGCTTCACCAGAAGAAGAATAAAGTTTTGGAATGGCCCAGCCAGAGCCCAGACCTGAATTCGATTGAAAATCTGTGGGGTGATCTGAAGAGGGCTGTGCACAGGAGATGCCCTCGCAATCTGACAGATTTGGAGTGTTTTTGCACAGAAGAGTGGGCAAATCTTGCCAAGTCAAAATGTGCCATGCTGAAAAACACATACCCAAAAAGAGTGCTGTAATAAAATCAAAAGGTGCTTCAACAAAGTATTAGTTTACACACTTATGCAACCATATTTTATTTTTATATTTTTACTTCCCTTTGCCTAAAAGATTTCAGTTTGTTTTTCAATTGAGTTGTGCAGTTTATAGGTCACATTAAAGGTATATACAGTATATGTGTGTACGTGTGTGTATGTGTATATATATATATATATATATATATATATATATATATATATATATATAATGTGTGTGTGTTTATATGTATGTGTGTGTATGTATGTGTAAAAAATAAATAAATATATAGAAATTAGGAGGCAGCACTCACTGGTCTTGACAATACTGGATTTATTCAGTGACGTTTCGGGGAATACACCCCTTCATCAGACCAAAGTACATACAATGAATCAAACATTTATACAGTAACATAAGACCCTCCCCCAGTGCAAAAAAACGCCAAAAAAGATCACTAATAAGAGCGATCCCGAAGGCACAACTACTGCGGGTAACCCGGAATAATTCTTCAGGTACCAGGAGGAAAACCCAACTGAACGAAATGGAAGAAAGATTTCGGAACAGGGGCTACAACAATGATCTAATTAAGAAGGCCAGACTGGATATTACAATGACACAGCCGGATGTGGTTCTTAAAACTAGAATGAACTTTATCACCACTTACTCTCCTAACACCAGGGCACTGGGCATGACACTGAAAAAAGATGGGACATAGTCGAATCTGATGCATCATTACCATATCGAGGATTTGGCCCACCAAGAATTGGGTATAAGAGAGGGAGGAATTTAAGAGACATTCTTATGAGGACAGACCCTATCAATAGTTACAGCAACAGATCCCCCTCTACCAAAAAGGGTTCATTTAAGTGCCCTAGTTGCGTGACATGCAACTCAATGCTCCAATGCAACCAATTTCGGCATCCTCACACAAATGAAATGTTTTAAATCAAACACTACCTTACATGCACCACCAAATACGTGGTATACATGTTAAATTGCAACTGTGGTCTGTTCTACATTGGAAAGACCTCTGATGACATCAAAAAGAGGATGGCAAACCACAGACGTGCCATACGGACGGCCATAGACAAAAGGAAGAGTGACCAACCCGTGGCTAGACACTTCCTGGAGATGGGCCACACTGTGGCTGATTTGAGGTTTAAGTTGATTGACCATGTCCCACCCCTGAACCGAGGTGGGAATCGGGACAATTATACTGCTCAAGAGAGAGGCGGAATGGATTTATAAATTGAATACGGTCTACCCACATGGCCTCAACATGGGCATTGACTGGCATTGCTTCTTATGACACCAGGAGACACAGGTACCACCTATCAGACATTGCAATTTATGCTGTGAATAGGCAGATGTTTCTCCCTCTGACCATTGGACTAGGTACATGACTTTGTCTTTTCCGGGGAGATGAATGATAGTGCAGATGGGGGGCTTGTTCTGTAGCCCTAGGACCCTTCACATCTGATTGTGTATAATTATGTACCTTTTGTATCAACATGTGTATATATATATATATATAATGGTGTTTATGTATAAATAATGTATGTATAGCCAATATTCTCGCCACTTCTGTCTTATGATTATGCATATTCAGTATAGCCTTTGCTCTCTTATCACTGATGTGGATCTTCCCCTATTAAAACTGCATATATTATCCCTGTGAATATGGGTATGGGTCAGCACCGTCTGTCATGAATAGGACGGACACATGGGTGGTAGATCTTATGTTAGGTACTTTTGATGCATAATTACTGTTGCCCACCGTCCTAACGGCAAATGACCAGGATTGGCAGGGGTTGCTTCACAGGGTTCACGCCATTCTCCACCTCCCTGATACCCCCTAGTTTGTGTACTGATTAGTCTTGTTGTGATTTTGACCCTCACACTTACTCTGGCCTCTTAGATACACCTTAGCTCATGATACATATTTGATTGAATATATCCAGTAGGGCCGATCCTGTTACATTTTGTTAATTTATGCTGTGTTGTTATTTATTTATTCAGCTTCCCCGTCCCAGCCGTGAGCCATTAGGAGTGACTATTATGTCTGAGGGAGGGTAGTCTTTGTTTCTGATTGGGGTTAGCTCCTTACCACGTTTAATATTGATTTAGCTATACATATTCATTACATGCTTAAACCCTAGACTTATAGCTTCGATACTATCAGATTTTCCATAGTCTCCGTGCAGTGTATATTAAGGCTACAGAGCTTGGTCCCAGTAACGCTTAGGTTTCAGTTCTCTTTACGCTTCTTGCCTAACCCACTTGCGCTTCTAATACATCAATGCTAGGGAATGCATAGGGGCCGGTCCCTGCCATCCTATCACGACTCACTTAGGGATTAGTTTGAGGGCGGTCTCTGTTTCTTGATATGCATGCGTACCCCACACTAGACCGACTTGCATATTGCGCTCTGCACATACCTGTCCTATGTCTGCGATCAGCAAGAGTTACTAGGTAATCTGTGCTCAATTAGACTATGTTGATCGCTATACCAGTGTTTATATGCGACATCAGGGTTTATGGGATTACGGCTGTATTTGCCGTTGTGTCACCAGATCGCTTATTGTCAATTCATTACCTATGTCCTGTTTTTTATTCACTGTATGGGATTCCTACATTTAATGCATTTGTGCTAAACATTTAATACTGAATAGAGGATTGTTATTTATACCTGTTATACCATTGCAGCGATGTATATTACACATTATAATCCGTGACTGTGTTGGTCTATTGATTCTGTTTTTGACACCATCTGTTTACGAGTATGAGCCTTTTTGATTACTTACTACATGATTATATTTATGACTGACAATGTATCAGGCTTTGGCTATGTTGTTTCATCACATACAAGAAGAAAACTCAGTTGCGCATAATTGTAGTTAGTAACTACTAATATCCAAGCAGTACTGGAGATAAAGTATCTGAGTTCAACGTAACTTGTCTGGAGGGTGTTGGGCGTGACTAAGAACTTAGGTGCATACCAATATACATGAATGAATGAATGAATGAATGAATATAAGTGTCCCCACTGCTGCCCAAGCGTGCTCACTTCTTACCGGAACAAATGAAGGATCTGCGATGCACGGGTAAACTGTATACCTTCTCCAAGTGCTCGTCTGTCCACTGGTTCAGCTCGCTTGGCGTCCTTGTAGGCAATTCAAAAGTGCACAGCGTCTCTTTTGCCTGCCTCTGACCGGACGCTGTATCCTATTGGCTGATAGTTCCGTCACTCACCCTGAGCCACTCCGCTGCATGGATCCAACCATGTATTCCACCAATAACTGCAAGGATGATGCACACACCTCCCCACAGCGGTAACTCCAGGAAGACTGGCCGAAATAGCAAAAATAGAAAACGATGATCCTGGGAGTAGTGATAAAAACGTCTTTATTGAAAATAACTTAAAATCGAAAGGCACACATGAAAGAAAAAAGTAGCAACCAGGTGTAGCACTGAATGGCTTACGCGTTTCGGGTTATAGCCGTAGTCATAGCCTATGACTACGGCTATAAGTCGAAACACGTAAGCCATTCAGTGCCACACCTGGTTGCTACTTTTTTCCTTCATGTGTGCCTTTCGATTTTAAGTTATTTTCAATAAAGACGTTTTTATCACTACTCCCAGGATCATCGTTTTCTATTTTTGCTATGTTGTTTCATCATCATTATTATTAAGGGGATTAGACCCAATGTTTACTTTATATGTACTTGATGCACCACAATTAGTTTATTTCATGTTTGGATGGTGTTTGTTTATGTTAGGGGGTTGCCTAGGCAACTATTTTGGCGTTTTTTTGCACTGGGGGAGGGTCTTATGTTACTGTATAAATGTTTGATTCATTGTATGTACTTTGGTCTGATGAAGGGGTGTATTCCCTGAAAAGTCACTGAATAATTCCAGTATTGTCAAGACCAGTGAGTGCTGCCTCCTAATTTCCATAGATTATACCCTATCCTAGCACCCTGGCATTGAACTGAACTGTTTCTGCGAGTGCACCTGCTACTAACTGATATATATATATATATATATATATATATATATATATATATATATATATATATATATATTAATACTTAAACAAGAATTGTGTGAAAAACCTTTTCCACACTAAGTTCCCTATGTCCAGCACCAGATTATAGGTTATAAATCAACAAACTAGTATAACCATATTGGGACTATATCTATTGGAATTACCACACAATTTTATATACAAGTCATAATAAATAACAACAAAAAGAAAACAATTTTAACATTTGCAATATGTTTACTGAAATATCCGTAAGAAAGACACCAGATAACAAATTATTAATATACGAACGTGGGCCCACTTGTGTATTTAAATATTGGCCAATATATCTAATGTCCATTTAGTAGACTTTATCCTTATATATTCAGGGTAGTAATATTTATTGTTAATGTTATTAACATATATTTTTTGTTTGCTTTAAGGATTTCAATATTTTTGCCATGCAGCGGGCTTATCCTTTGCTCGCATAGATAGAAAAGTTCTCAGCGATATTTTATGAGAAGGTTTTTCAACACTCTAGGGGTGGAATAACATTTGTAACAATTTGCAGAGTTCATCAAAGTTAACACTTGTTGTTGTGTTTCCAATTGTATCACAGCGTGGCGCCTCAAGGGATTATGGCTTCAGAGATTTTTTATGTATACACCTCCTGCTCACCTTGCTAGGCTGCCTATCGCAACTTAACCCCTTAATGACCACAATGTACCCTGTATGTCACTGGTCGTTAAGGGTTTTTTCAGGACATAATAGCACAAGTCTAGCAAGAACACGCTATTAATGCCCTCCCTCCAGCAGGCTTTGTGGAATAGAGCAGTCTCAACGCTGGTGGCAAGACCGCGCTATAAAACAATCAAGTCCCAAAAAAAGGCCAGCGACATACAGGGTACGTCGCTGGTCCTTAAGGGGTTAAATAACACCACAAAGTTTATTTTACCTTGATTGCAGCTTGTCTTCGGTCTCCGTATATAGAGAAAATTACTCACATGTCTTCTTTGTTTTGTGAAATTCCGACCCTCAGCGAGTGGACCTTACTCAATGTCGCTGTTGTTTATCCGGTCTTTACTTTCGGTTAATCCAGCTTGTTCATGAGGGCTCAGCTGTAGCCCTCCGTTTGAATCAACCAATCAACGCGTATATTTTTATGTATATGTTTATGTATGTGTGAATGTGTATATATATATATATATATATATATATATATATATATATATATATATATATACATACATAAAAATATACGTGTTGATTGGCGTAGCCTTGTTAGTCCAGAGATTTAGAAATAAAAATAACAAGAGTATTGCATTAAAGGACCAGTCAACACTGTAGATTTGCATAAGCAGTAAATGCAAGATAACAAGACAATGCAATAGCACTTAGTCTGAACTTCAAATAACTACTAGATTTTTTTCTGACAATTTTAAAAGTTAGGTCTTTTTCCACTCCCCCTGTACCATGTGACAGCCATCAGCAAATCACAAATGCATACACGTACCATGTGACAGCAATCAGCCATTCACAAATGCATACACACTTATTATTGCACATGCTCAATAGGAGCTGGTGACTCAAAAAGTTAAAATATAAAAAGACTGTGCACATTTTGTTAATTGAAGTAAATTTGAAAGTTGTTTAAAATTGCATGCTCTATCTGAATAATGAAAGTTTAATTTTGATTGACTGTCCCTTTAAGACAAAACACTCGAGTAAGTGAAAGGTTTGTATTTTACTGTGTCAAAGGTTTAGTTATTTAAGGTATTACTTTGTACAAACGACCAGTGTTTTCCCAGAACCTAACCTGTTTCACAGCCCTTCTGTAAGTGCAGAAGACTATAACAGTAGTTTGTATTTTGTATGGCATAACAAATGTATATCACATTTTAGTAGTGTGTGTGTGTAATCAAGCTGTAGCCTATCGACTTAAACATCTATATTAAATGTCAGAAGAACTTTAGTGATTACAAATAATACATTTATTTCAGGTGAATATTGGCACGAGCTGTTCATGGTTTTGTTAGAGAGAGTCTGAAATCTAGGAGAAGAATTCATTAATAAACATTTTATTTATAAAGTGTTTAGACATTGAATACAAAGGAAAGAAGGACTCTGTCCTTGGGTAACAATTATAGCAAGTACATTTGTATACAAAGTACATTAGACTGTCAAGATTACAGTATAGAGGTCGGAAGTTTGAAACAAAAGGTGAGGGAAATGGGTGTCAGGTGTTACTGTGGTGACCGGTGGTTAGTGACGTAAGCAAAAGCAGGTAAGATGTTACACAGGAAAAGCACTAATTGTACAAAAACGTAACAGGAAAGTTTAGACAACAGGAGGATGCATGTTGAGGGATAGTAGGGGTTAATAATAATATTTACCTTAGATGTAGCCATTGCAGACGTTTGTTAAGTATTTGTGTAATATATTAAGTTTTTGATAATACAAAACAAACAGACTGATAAGGAGTCACGGACCTTGCTCATGAGCTTACAGTCCTGTGTGTGTGGCACTTTCTACAAGTGCTATTTCTGCTTTAAATAGAGAGTTATGTTAGTAGTGAGGGTTGGGTGATGAGCAACAACGAAAGATTTGCTTTAAGATTGAGGCAGTTAAAGATGCATAAAACACAAGATTGTAATATAAAAAAATATAAAATGTTCTTTGTGTGTAGTAAAAAACAACTTTGCAGTTTACTTCTTTTTTTTTTAAATTTAATTTGCTGCTGTTCCTGTAATTTAATCTAAAAATTATATTTTTTTCTAATTCTGAGAGCTGGAAATAGATATTTACAAGTCTAACCTTCACTGTCAGAAAAAAGGGTACTGGTTGGGTTCGTTTGTGAACACTCGGGGTAAAACTGCTGTGGTTGTACCCTCAATGGGTCATATTTACACCATAATCCCTTAGTGACCGGACCATTTTTAAATTTTCTTACCCTTAAAGGGACATAAAACAAGTTGGGATAGAGACAAAATATAATATGTACTTTAATTACTTTACCTGAAAATTTATACTGCAGTGTCTCACCACTAACCCTTCCTTTTTAGTTTTCTGAATTGTAAAGCTCTAACTCCCCCACACTTCCTTTTATGGTTGTATCTATGTTTATTGTTCTTTTGGTAGAATGCAAAAATGCATAGGGATTTATCTGTAGGAGCATGCCTAGAAGCTGTGAGCTCAGTTGAAATACAATGCCTGTGTCTAAACACTGATAAGAGGGGTGGAGTTAGCTGCTCCAGGCAGTTTAGCTATGTAATTAATTTTGCTTATTTTTATTATTTTTATGCAAACTATTTTAAATTAATGTGCCCTTTTAGGATATGCACAGATCTCAACCTGTTTTATGGCACTTTAAGGACCAGGGCTAATTTTACATTTCTGTGGTGTTTGTGTTTAGCTGTAATTTTCCTCCTACTCATTTACTGTACCCACATATTATATACCGTTTTTCTCGCCATTAAATGGACTTTCTTTCATGTAATTAGCAAGAGTCCATGAGCTAGTGACGTAAGCTAGTGACGTATGGGATATACATTCCTACCAGGAGGGGCAAAGTTTCCCAAACCTCAAAATGCCTATAAATACACCCCTCACCACACCCACAATTCAGTTTTACAAACTTTGCCTCCGATGGAGGTGGTGAAGTAAGTTTGTGCTAGATTCTACGTTGATATGCGCTCCGCAGCAAGTTGGAGCCCGGTTTTCCTCTCAGCGTGCAGTGAATGTCAGAGGGATGTGAGGAGTATTGCCTATTTGAATCTCCTTCTAAGGGGTCTATTTCATAGGTTCTCTGTTATCGGTCGTAGAGATTCATCTCTTACCTCCCTTTTCAGATCGACGATATACTCTTATATATACCATTACCTCTGCTGATTCTCGTTTCAGTACTGGTTTGGCTATCTACTATATGTAGATGAGTGTCCTGGGGTAAGTAAGTCTTATTTTCTGTGACACTCCTAGCTATGGTTGGGCACTTTGTTTATAAAGTTCTAAATATATGTATTCAAACATTTATTTGCCTTGACTCAGAATGTTCAACTTTCCTTATTTTCAGACAGTCAGTTTCATATTTGGGATAATGCATTTTAACATTTTTCTTACCTTAAAATTTGACTTTTTCCCTGTGGGCTGTTAGGCTCGCGGGGGCTGAAAATGCTTCATTTATTGCGTCATTCTTGGCGCGGACTTTTTTGGCGCAAAAATTCTATTTCCGTTTCCGGCGTCATACGTGTCGCCGGAAGTTGCGTCATTTTTTGACGTTATTTTGCGCCAAAAATGTCGGCGTTCCGGATGTGGCGTCATTTTTGGCGCCAAAAAGCATTTAGGCGCCAAATAATGTGGGCGTCTTATTTGGCGCGAAAAAATATGGGCGTCACTTTTGTCTCCACATTATTTAAGTCTCATTTTTTATTGCTTCTGGTTGCTAGAAGCTTGTTCTTTGGCATTTTTTCCCATTCCTGAAACTGTCATTTAAGGAATTTGATCAATTTTGCTTTATATATATGTTGTTTTTTCTCTTACATATTGCAAGATGTCTCACGTTGCATCTGAGTCAGAAGATACTACAGGAAAATCGCTGTCAAGTGCTGAATCTACCAAAGCTAAGTGTATCTGCTGTAAACTGTTGGTAGCTATTTCTCCAGCTGTTGTTTGTATTGATTGTCATGACAAACTTGTTAAAGCAGATAATATTTCCTTTAGTAAAGTACCATTGCCTGTTGCAGTTCCTTCAACATCTAAGGTGCAGAATGTTCCTGATAATATAAGAGATTTTGTTTCTGAATCCATAAAGAAGGCTATGTCTGTTATTTCTCCTTCTAGTAAACGTAAAAAATCTTTTAAAACTTCTCTCCCTACAGATGAATTTTTAACTGAACATCATCATTCTGATTCTGATGATTCCTCTGGTTCAGAGGTTTCTGTCTCAGAGGTTGATGCTGATAAATCTTCATATTTATTTAAAATGGAATTTATTCGTTCTTTACTTAAAGAAGTCCTAATTGCTTTAGAAATAGAGGATTCTGGTCCTCTTGATACTAAATCTAAACGTTTAAATAAGGTTTTTAAATCTCCTGTAGTTATTCCAGAAGTTTTTCCTGTCCCTGATGCTATTTCTGCAGTAATTTCCAAAGAATGGGATAATTTGGGTAATTCATTTACTCCTTCTAAACGTTTTAAGCAATTATATCCTGTGCCGTCTGACAGACTGGAATTTTGGGACAAGATCCCTAAAGTTGATGGGGCTATTTCTACCCTTGCTAAACGTACTACTATTCCTACGTCAGATGGTACTTCGTTTAAGGATCCTCTAGATAGGAAAATTGAGTCCTTTCTAAGAAAAGCTTATCTGTGTTCAGGTAATCTTCTTAGACCTGCTATATCTTTGGCTGATGTTGCTGCAGCTTCAACTTTTTGGTTGGAAACTTTAGCGCAACAAGTAACACATCGTGATTCTCATGATATTATTATTCTTCTTCAACATGCTAATAATTTTATCTGTGATGCCATTTTTGATATTATCAGAGTTGATGTCAGGTTTATGTCTCTAGCTATTTTAGCTAGAAGAGCTTTATGGCTTAAAACTTGGAATGCTGATATGGCTTCTAAATCAACTTTACTTTCCATTTCTTTCCAGGGTAACAAATTATTTGGTTCTCAGTTGGATTCCATTATTTCAACTGTTACTGGTGGGAAAGGAACTTTTTTACCACAGGATAAAAAATCTAAAGGTAAAAACAGGGCTAATAATCGTTTTCGTTCCTTTCGTTTCAACAAAGAACAAAAGCCTGATCCTTCATCCTCAGGAGCAGTTTCAGTTTGGAGACCATCTCCAGTTTGGAATAAATCCAAGCCAGCTAGAAAGGCAAAGCCTGCTTCTAAGTCCACATGAAGGTGCGGCCCTCATTCCAGCTCAGCTGGTAGGGGGCAGGTTACGTTTTTTCAAGGAAATTTGGATCAATTCTGTTCACAATCTTTGGATTCAGAGCATTGTTTCAGAAGGGTACAGAATTGGTTTCAAGTTGAGACCTCCTGCAAAGAGATTTTTTCTTTCCCGTGTCCCAGTAAATCCAGTAAAAGCTCAAGCATTTCTGAAATGTGTTTCAGATCTAGAGTTGACTGGAGTAATTATGCCAGTTCCAGTTCCGGAACAGGGGATGAGGTTTTATTCAAATCTCTTCATTGTACCAAAGAAGGAGAATTCTTTCAGACCAGTTCTGGATCTAAAAATATTGAATCGTTATGTAAGGATACCAACGTTCAAGATGGTAACTGTAAGGACTATCTTACCTTTTGTTCAGCAAGGGAATTATATGTCCACAATAGATTTACAGGATGCATATCTGCATATTCCGATTCATCCAGATCATTATCAGTTTCTGAGATTCTCGTTTCTGGACAAGCATTACCAATTTGTGGCTCTGCCGTTTGGCCTAGCTACAGCTCCAAGAATTTTTACAAAGGTTCTCGGTGCCCTGCTGTCTGTAATCAGAGAACAGGGTATTGTGGTATTTCCTTATTTGGACGATATCTTGGTACTTGCTCAGTCTTTACATTTAGCAGAATCTCATACGAATCGACTTGTGTTGTTTCTTCAAGATCATGGTTGGAGGATCAATTTACCAAAAAGTTCTTTGATTCCTCAGACAAGGGTAACCTTTCTGGGTTTCCAGATGGATTCAGTGTCCATGACTCTGTCTTTAACAGACAAGAGACGTCTAAAGTTGATTACAGCTTGTCGAAACCTTCAGTCACAATCATTCCCTTCGGTAGCCTTATGCATGGAAATTCTAGGTCTTATGACTGCTGCATCGGACGCGATCCCCTTTGCTCGTTTTCACATGCGACCTCTTCAGCTCTGTATGCTGAAGCAATGGTGCAAGGATTACACGAAGATATCTCAATTAATATCTTTAAAACCGATTGTTCGACACTCTCTAACGTGGTGGACAGATCACCATCGTTTAATTCAGGGGGCTTCTTTTGTGCTTCCGACCTGGACTGTAATTTCAACAGATGCAAGTCTCACAGGTTGGGGAGCTGTGTGGGGATCTCTGACGGCACAAGGAGTTTGGGAATCTCAGGAGGTGAGATTACCGATCAATATTTTGGAACTCCGTGCAATTTTCAGAGCTCTTCAGTTTTGGCCTCTTCTGAAGAGAGAATCGTTCATTTGTTTTCAGACAGACAATGTCACAACTGTGGCATACATCAATCATCAAGGAGGGACTCACAGTCCTCTGGCTATGAAAGAAGTATCTCGAATTTTGGTTTGGGCGGAATCCAGCTCCTGTCTAATCTCTGCGGTTCATATCCCAGGTGTAGACAATTGGGAAGCGGATTATCTCAGTCGCCAAACGTTGCATCCGGGCGAATGGTCTCTTCACCCAGAGGTATTTCTTCAGATTGTTCAAATGTGGGAACTTCCAGAAATAGATCTGATGGCGTCCCATCTAAACAAGAAACTTCCCAGGTATCTGTCCAGATCCCGGGATCCTCAGGCGGAGGCAGTGGATGCATTATCACTTCCTTGGAAGTATCATCCTGCCTATATCTTTCCGCCTCTAGTTCTTCTTCCAAGAGTAATCTCCAAGATTCTGAAGGAATGCTCGTTTGTTCTGCTGGTAGCTCCGGCATGGCCTCACAGGTTTTGGTATGCGGATCTTGTCCGGATGGCCTCTTGCCAACCGTGGACTCTTCCGTTAAGACCAGACCTTCTGTCACAAGGTCCTTTTTTCCATCAGGATCTGAAATCCTTAAATTTAAAGGTATGGAGATTGAACGCTTGATTCTTGGTCAAAGAGGTTTCTCTGACTCTGTGATTAATACTATGTTACAGGCTCGTAAATCTGTATCTCGAGAGATATATTATAGAGTCTGGAAGACTTATATTTCTTGGTGTCTTTCTCATAATTTTTCCTGGCATTCTTTTAGAATACCGAGAATTTTACAGTTCCTTCAGGATGGTTTAGATAAAGGTTTGTCCGCAAGTTCTTTGAAAGGACAAATCTCTGCTCTTTCTGTTCTTTTTCACAGAAAGATTGCTATTCTTCCTGATATTCATTGTTTTGTACAAGCTTTGGTTCGTATAAAACCTGTCATTAAGTCAATTTCTCCTCCTTGGAGTTTGAATTTGGTTCTGGGAGCTCTTCAAGCTCCTCCGTTTGAACCTATGCATTCATTGGACATTAAATTACTTTCTTGGAAAGTTTTGTTCCTTTTGGCCATCTCTTCTGCCAGAAGAGTTTCTGAATTATCTGCTCTTTCTTGTGAGTCTCCTTTTCTGATTTTTCATCAGGATAAGGCGGTGTTGCGAACTTCTTTTGAATTTTTACCTAAAGTTGTGAATTCCAACAACATTAGTAGAGAAATTGTGGTTCCTTCATTATGTCCTAATCCTAAGAATTCTAAGGAGAAATCGTTGCATTCTTTGGATGTTGTTAGAGCTTTGAAATATTATGTTGAAGCTACGAAATCTTTTCGTAAGACTTCTAGTCTATTTGTTATCTTTTCCGGTTCTAGAAAAGGCCAAAAAGCTTCTGCCATTTCTTTGGCATCTTGGTTGAAATCTTTAATTCATCTTGCCTATGTTGAGTCGGGTAAAACTCCGCCTCAGAGAATTACAGCTCATTCTACTAGGTCAGTTTCTACTTCCTGGGCGTTTAGGAATGAAGCTTCGGTTGACCAGATCTGCAAAGCAGCGACTTGGTCCTCTTTGCATACTTTTACTAAATTCTACCATTTTGATGTATTTTCTTCTTCTGAAGCAGTTTTTGGTAGAAAAGTACTTCAGGCAGCGGTTTCAGTTTGAATCTTCTGCTTATGTTTTTCGTTAAACTTTATTTTGGGTGTGGATTATTTTCAGCAGGAATTGGCTGTCTTTATTTTATCCCTCCCTCTCTAGTGACTCTTGTGTGGAAAGATCCACTTCTTGGGTAGTCATTATCCCATACGTCACTAGCTCATGGACTCTTGCTAATTACATGAAAGAAAACATAATTTATGTAAGAACTTACCTGATAAATTCATTTCTTTCATATTAGCAAGAGTCCATGAGGCCCGCCCTTTTTTTGTGGTGGTTATGATTTTTGTATAAAGCACAATTATTCCAATTCCTTATTTTATATGCTTTCGCACTTTTTTATCACCCCACTTCTTGGCTATTCGTTAAACTGAATTGTGGGTGTGGTGAGGGGTGTATTTATAGGCATTTTGAGGTTTGGGAAACTTTGCCCCTCCTGGTAGGAATGTATATCCCATACGTCACTAGCTCATGGACTCTTGCTAATATGAAAGAAATGAATTTATCAGGTAAGTTCTTACATAAATTATGTTTTCTAAAGATACCATTATTTTCATCATATCAGTGAATGTCAACTTTTACGAATAAAAGCCCTGTTTTTAGAAATACTATTAAAAACTGGCACTTTCATTCATAAAAATTTATATTGAAGCTGTTTTTTAAAAACACTTACCTTTTTTTTTCCTAGCAAGCGTGGAACACGAGCAGTGATTCCCCCACCTCCAGGTCGTCTCTTCTTACGTCAGAAATGATGCATCCGGCTTCCTCCAATAACGGCCTCCCCCCCAGAGCAAACATTGCCTGAGGCAAGGCCATGATTGGAGGAAGCCGGATTCGTCATTTCTGAAGTAAGAAGAGACGCCCTGGGGGCGGAGGAATCCGCTTGCTAGGAATAAAAGGTAAGTATTTTAAAAGAATGGCTTCAATGTAAACTTTCATGAATGAAAGTGCCCCTGTTTTTAATAGTATTTTTAAAAACAGGGCTTTCATTCGTGAAAGTTGACATTCACTTTAAGTGACAGTTTTTGTAGGATGTACCCTGTACGTCCTTGGTCCTTAAGGGGTTAAAGGGATACTGAGCCCAAATTTTTTTCTTTCATGATACAGATAGAGCATGCAATTTTAAGCAGCTTTTTCAATTACTCCTATAATCAATTTTTCTTCATTCTCTTGGTATCTTTATTTGAAAAAGCAGTAATGTAAGCTTACGAGCCAGCCCATTTTTGGTTCAGCACTGTGGATAGCGCTTGCTGATTGGTGGGTACATTTAGGTTCATCGCCAAAATGTGAACTGGGGAATAAACTAATTTTGCATATATTTTGACTAGGGTGACAATTCAAATGTGTGGTAGTGAGTTTTATCGTTTATGCCTCCTCTGAATACCACTTTTCTTAGTTATATATATATATATATATATATTTTTTTTTTAAGTATTTTTATTGAGGTATATTCTTAGTTATATTTTATTATGTTGTTGTCTATATGTTTTCTCAATGTTTGTTTTATGTGGAGTCACCATAAATTGAATGGTGTGTTGTGAGAGTCTAGTCCTGAGTGAAATAAAGCATAATAAATAGCTCCTTTTGGAACAGTTGGTCTTGCCCGGTTCTTTCAGGAATTTTAGTTGTGCAGTCTTAGGGCCTGCTTTCTGGTTACACTTTCCAAAATCATCAAACTTCAGTGTGACTACTTTAGTCTATTTTATAAATTGTTATTTGAACTAAACACATACTTCTATACTTATCTTTCTGAGCAAGAGGACAGTAGTTAATTGTGTATTTAATAAATTTAATGGAACAGCATTTTGGCATTTTTTAATATGATGTGTTAAGGGCAAATTTGCCGTCATGAGGTACAAAGGGCTTGTCACTGGGGCAGTACCCTTAAAAGGCCAAACTTACCCATTTTTAAGGGTACATTATGATACCATAGCAGTGAGGTGCAATTTAGTCGCTAAAGGTACATATTTGCCTTTGAAAGGTACAATCTTCAGAGTTACCAATATGTACACATCTTAAAGGGTACAGCGGGTGTACCTTTGAGGGCCCCAGTGATAAGCTAATGTACCCCTAAAGGTACAATTTTTTAAATATTTTTTCTGAGAGCGTTGGTGCATATCATTTTTTCAAAAATAAGCAAACAATGGCACCATATGAAGGCAGTCACCCAATTTATATATACATACCACAAATACTATGTATTCATATCATTGATTATCTGTGATAGGGGGTGGTGCTTTGCATAAATATACTACAAGTTTTTTGTCGTGGAAAAAGAGAGTATTTTCCACCAAAGCATGCAAGTTTAGCACTCTGTGCCCAGACTAAATTAGGCAGATTAGAACCTACTAAAATAAAATATAACCTTTATTAATATATTGAATAAAAATGGAACATAGCTCAATTAAAATATGAGGGATACATATGAGATCCAATTACCTCTTGCAGTTAGATAATTATCCAGTGAGGCCTTTGGATTATCAATAAATATAAACTGCAAGCGTGAGTGTATAAATACACCGGGTGCCAGTTGTTAGCTTCTATTCCTATTAGTGGAAAAGAAATTTGTTCGCTGATGGTAAACAGTAATATCTCCTTGGATTAAGGATAATATCTATGAGAAACCTTGCAGGGTTAAGTCTTATGACATGAAATATTAATGTTACACATACAGGTATACCTCACTTTACAGCGCTTCACTTTACAGCGATTCGCTAATACACCGCTTTGTGGAGCTGAAGTTCAACCTCCAAGCATTTTGAAACAGTGCTGTAAATCATTATGAGATTGCGAGAAAAGTGACTGGCACCATTTTGTTATGCTTAGTTCACTCTGTTAACTGCATTGCAGTGCAATCTGTGTCTCAGTGCTATAGTCTGGCAAATTTTTCTACAGTAATTGTCACTATTTTACAGGTACAGTATTTATTGAATACCAATTGAATACTTCCTGTGCTAGTGTTAAACTAAACGTAGCACTATTGCACCCCTAATATATGTTAGTTCAAACATGTTTTTAAGATTTTAAACACTGAAAAGAAAGCTAAAACTGCCTTGTTTCACTTTAAGGCGGTTTTCACTTTACAGCGGGGCTCCGGTCCCTAACCCGCTGTATGAGCGGGGTATACCTGTATATAGTTTGTAATTGCAACACTATTGTATCCATAACTGTTATATTGAGTCACGCTGCTACATTGGTTCTGGCAGACTGCCTATAAGTATCAATTTGTGAAGATCAAATAACACTCAGCTATGGTGAGATTCAAAAATACTATAAGAGTATAATATCTCTGATTTATTCATTTAGTTTGAGAATGAATTCTGTTAACACTTAATCAGCTCACTCAGTAATATCTTTTAATAGTGTCTGGTTTGTAAATATGTGTCATTAAACACATATGTAAATGATAATTCCACAGTTGTACCTTATGCTCAATAGACTGTGAAACACTACATAGCATCCCTTGTAGTAAATAACCTAAAAATGTACAAGTACAGATTTGATTAATTTTAAGTAAATAGGATATCCCAGTTATCAGATATCAAATTTGCCTTGTACATATCATGATATAATATTACCCTATCAAAGAGTTCAATTCAACAGCTATACATTCCTAATTTCTTAAATCTATTATAACAGTATTAACTAGTAGTGAGTCATTCTAGATAGTATGACGGTACTGCAGCCTAGTTCAACATATCGAGCACCCTTATCGTTTAAAGGATCTTATAGCCTCCCTCTTAATTAAAAAAAAAATAGAGCCCCCATGTGCTCCCAACACCCCCTATCGTGTTTTGCCCCTCTGGCCTTTGATAAAGCCCAAAGGGGCGAAACGCAGAAATGTAGTTCTGAAACATCTGGAGGGCTATGGTTCCCCATCCCTGATTTATTGGGATGTTTGCTGGAACCCATCAGCAGTTAAGCCTGAGAAAACAATACGATTCATGGTATGTTGTGCCAGGGAGAGGCTACCACACTTTGGGGATGCAACCTCCAGTGGGAATTTTAAAAAGACCCAAAACAGATCAACATTATCAGAAGGGAAATTACATCTTATCCAGGTGTAATATCTCACTTGTGTTTAAAATATTCAGTCTAATCTGTAAATTCAGCTCTAATTGTCATTGTTCCTTTAAAATGAATGAAAATAAGGCACCATGGTGAAGTACATCTTCACTAACGTTTACTTCTCTACATGCTGAAAAAAATCTGAAATTGTGGGGGGAAAAGGGAAGGAAAAGTTTTTATCGTGTTGAGAAACCTCCTTCGGTGCAGACATCTTAGTGAGAGAAACAAAAATGAAAGGAAGAGACTTTCCCCTTTTTATACATTTATGTTTTAAAACAAAAAAAGACAACCAACCCTTTATTACATATACTATAGAAAAGTAAAAAAAACATGACATTTATCTATTAAAGTATATGCTGGATTTTTTAAGGGGATACTAAAGTCAAAATTAAACTAAAATGTTTCAGATAGATCATGCAATTAAATAATACAAAAAACCTTAAAAATGTGCATTGTCAAATTGTGGACAGTCTTTTTCTATGCACACTTTCTGAGACACCAGCTCCTACAGTGCATGTGCAAGAGTTTATAGTGTATACATATACAAGTTTGTGATTGGCTGTTGGCTGTCATATAATACAGGGGGCCAGGAAATGTAGGAAATTTTGAAATTTGTCAGAAGAGAAAAAAAAAACAACCAAAAAACTACTTATTTGAAATTTAGAGTGCAGTTGCATTGTCTTTTTATTTTGCATTTGGTAATTATTTAAATAACCGTTAAATACAGTATTATTGTATATGACAACTGAAGGGCAAGTAGACACTACACACATTATTATTCTTGCGTGTAGGAAAGTCTGCTAGCCAAAATGCAGATGATCGAAGAAATTGTGGTCTTAATTTGGAATAATTTTATAGTTCTGTACACAAAAAGAATAGTAGTTGCCTCCTTTAACCCAATGGTGACAGTCATTATCATTCTAAAATTGTAGATTACTGAAATTACTTGCACGCAGCTCTATTGTGCTGTAGGGAGGTGATGACAAATTGTTTTTTTCCTCTCCTGTACACTCCTGTAGCAAGTTTTGGGAGCTATATCTCTCATATGTTGGTTATCATAATGTATAGTAGCTTCTGTTTTTATTTTGGAAGTCTATAGTTATGCAGCTATAATAATGTAGGGATAATGTGGGTTGTAGGCCAATAATCAGAAAACTCTGCTAATTCTTGTTGCCACAAAATTGAAATAGTCAACTAGCCTTTTAAATTTTACAAAAATGTCCAGACAAAAATGGCATCTGTTGAGGTTATCACAAAATCAGCATATAAGCCAAACTGATCTTGGTGGAGAAACTCCCCCCCAAAAAAAACTCTCTTGTAAGGCAGGAACAAGGTTATTAATAAAATAACTACAAGACCAGCAGTCTTTCGAGCCTGCAGATCATATGTATGGCCATCATTGACCCCATGCATAACAAGAGCTTGGTAAAATATAGAGAATTCTAAAGCTGCAAACCTTCTTTTCATTGACGTGTTTGTCTACTGTTTGCTCGACTGCACAGCTTTGAAGCAGCAGTACATGGAAATATGGTGACTGGCTGCTATCATCAGCAGATGGAAAATATCTAAAGCGTCCATATTTAAGGGACATTAAAGACATTTATTTTCCTTTTGGTTCTGTGATGACAAACAAGATGTTTTTCGGTGTCACTGAGCATCAACACAGCTATCTGTGTTGCCTATCAGCCAGTCATCACATATCCTACAGGGCTGTTGTGTGCGTCCTGCTAGTTTGAAAATCAAAATAAACTTAACCTTTTTTTTTTTCTTTCTTTCTTTCTTTCAAAAACGAGCAAACATAAGTTTTGCTGTTAATTTTAGCTGAGTACTTGCAAGTGAGTGACAGATTTTCTCTGTGGACACACACACACACACACACACACACATATATATATAAATATATTAATATATATATATTGTGTGTATATATGTGTATATGTTGTGGGTAAAGTCAGATATTGGTAGGGTGACCATATTGCCGCTTTAAAAAGGGACACACATGAAAAATACATATGTTAGGGCCGTTTTCAGGGCTGTTTAAACAAATGTTTTGTATAAGAACCCTGGCATATGTATTTTTCATGTGTCCCTTTTTAAAGCGGCAATATGGTCACCCTAGATATTGTGTAATCCTAGCATTACCCGGGTAAAACTGATATTACCCAAGCGGCTGGGTAAAACCCGCTGCATGTTCATGAATCCTCTCGGAGTGCGGAGTCACTGCATCAAACGTGTATATCATGCACTGTAATTCCCCTTTATTCACTATCTTTTTTTTGCCTCCGCCTGGGGGGGTTCAAGGTGGGCAAAGCCCCCCCTTGTAAACCTCATTCCTCCAGGTTCACTTTGGGTGGATGCCAGAGGATCGGTGGGACGCCTTTCTTGAACCCCCCACATGGAGTCAAAACAAATAGTGTAGATGGGGGAATTACAGTACATCAGGCTTTACCCACAGCTGCTTGAATAATGTCCGTTTCACCCGTGTAATCCTAGAATTACCCGGATTTCTTACTTTACCCGTTATACACATACACACATACACACATATACATACACACATACACACATATACACACACACACACACACACACACATTTCACAATAATGAAGTCACTTTACACTATACTTAGTAATTTTATTGTGATGTTACGAGGATGCTTTATGATTATTGTGCATTATATAATACACATTTTAATTCATTATATTATAGACACACTTTGAACAATTTAATTTAAAACACATTTGTTTTGATTTTTTTGTTTAGAGATTTTTATTGTAAATATATTTTTTTATAGGAGTAGTTTAATGTAATCTAAATAAAAATCACTTTCTCAGGGGCTTTTTACATATTTCTTACTGTGACTTGTTCATAGTCAACGTCATGTAAATTCATCAATTCCAGCCCTCATTTCCGAAGTCTTAAACAATACTAATTAGATTGTAAGCTTTTACAAAATGTAGCCACCAGTCATCAAGCGCTACCCAAGTTCTGAACCAAAAATGGACCAGCTCCCAAGCTTATATTTTTGCCTTTTCAAATAAAGAAAGAGAATGAAGAAAAATTGTTAATATGAGTAAATTGGAAAGTTGCTTAAAATGAATCATGAAAGTTAAAACTTGTCTAGACTATCCCTTTAAGTTAGAATAGTTAATCACCCATAGCCCTGTGCAAGAAAATGCCTTTCACCTGACGCAAATTTATGTAGACATCTTGGAGAATCAAAGTTGTATATGTATGTATTTTACACCGTTTTCTTCACTTTGTGGATTTATACTTGCGTAACTGGGTGGCTCATTTATGGTAGTAAAATCTGGTACAAAAGAAATCCTTTGTGGGGTGCTTTTTATCACCTATCTGTAAATTTAGAAAAAATCTATACATGGCATTGTGGTATAATAATTATGATTGACTTGTTAAAAAAAACAGTGGAACCCCCCCAACCAAAGGTTTAAAGAAAAAAAATGAGGTTAATGGTGCATTCAACCCTTACTTTTTTATTTGTTCAATTAAAAGTGCATTGTTAACCCTTCATTCTTTTTCTCTTTTTCTTTCCTTCTTTGTTTGAAACTATTTGTAAAAAACCCCAAAATTTATACTTCCCTGTCTTTCTGACCGCTTCATCAGCAAGACCGGGAAACGCGTTGTGTGTTACTCTCTTGTATTTTTAAAGCCTCATTGTTTCTAAGACATTTGGCATCACAACTTTTTTCACTCTGTGGAATTTCAACACAGTTGTTATTACCGAGTGAATATATACTACCAATAATGATCTGCTATTACCATCTGCAGCTTTTCTGTGAGGGTTTTTATCCTGTTATAACAGAACCTGGGAGACCAAGCCTAAAGGGACACACAGTCTGTGTGGGACTAGTAGTCCATCAGACTCCATACTGCTGCAGGAGGATAGCTTTCTGGACAGCTGATAAAGGTCCAGCAGGCGTTTGTGGCACTTCTCAAGTGCATTATACTTTGTAAGTACAATTGTTTTTTGCGTGTGCAAAGACACAGTACCACTGATTATGCACTATTGGTGCCCTCTTCTTTTCTAAAATCTTAAATTGCCTGCAGATAAAATTTTAAGGCTCTGCAGGGCCACGCCAGAGCTATGAGAACTATTGAAGCCGATTCCTGTTTGATTCCGGCAATGACTCTTGGTATAAGAATAAATGGAGGAAATAGGCCAGTTGAAATTTCCATGAACAGACTAGAGCATCTATCATGCAAGCTCTTGGATCTCTTGACCTGATGCAATAATCTGGAAGTTTTAGGTTCAGTTTGGATGCCATTAGATCTATTTCTGGAAGGCCCGACCTCAGGACTAATTGATTGGTCTCTTCATCAGGACGCGTTCATTCTCCTGGATAGACGGACTGCTTCCCAATTGTTCACTCCTGGAATGTTAATGTCTGAAAGGGTGCAATTGTTTTTCTCTGCCTAAGAAAGAATGTAAAATACCTCTCGCATAGCTATGGGACTTTGTGTTCCTCCCGGATGATTGATGTATGCCACAGTAGTTATCTGACTGGAACCAAATTAATTTTTCCTGCTTGAGAAGGGGCCAAGACTGAAGGGCCCAAAGAATCACACAAAGTTCTAGGATGTTTATAGGTAATTACATCTCCTGAGGGGACCATACTCCCTGCGCTCTTATGAACTCCCAAACAGCGCCCCAACCCATCAGATTTGTGTCCATAGTAACTATGGTCCAGATAGGTTGAATAAATGCAGCTCCAAGGGTCAAATAGGGACCCTCCACCATGAGAGAGATAGTTTGACTGAAGAACTGAGCTCTATCTGCTGTTCCATTTCTAAACAATCCTTTTACAGGCATAGACCATTTGAGAGGATGACGATGAAAGCGAGCAAAAGGTACTGCATCTGACGCTGCTACCATAAGACCCACTAATTCCATACATTGTGCTACAGATGGAGAATGAGTTATCTGTAGTGAATGACAGACCGTCTAAAGTTTGGTTCTGCGAGTATCTGAGAAACAAGTGCATATGAGTCTATTATCACCCCCAGAAAAACCACCCTTGTGGCTGGGGATAAGAAACTTTTGGGGACATTGATTTTTCCATCCATGCTCCTGAATGAAGGATATTTTTCTGTGGGTATGAGCAGTATCCAGAGAAACAGATGGTGCTTGGACAAAAAATTGTCCAAATAAGGGGCAATGCTGATTTCTTGTGCTCTTATCACTGCCAAGAGAACCCTTTTTTACCTTTGTGATGCGAGGGGCTGTTGCCAAACAAAACTTGAGGGCCACAAAGGGGGGTAATGTTTGTTGGGGAAAGAAAATCTTAGATGTTGGAAGTGATCCTTGTGAATTGGGATGTGCAGATATGCATCCTTTAAGTCTATGGTTGTCATAAATTGTTTCCATTTTGAAAGAAGGTACCCAAACGAATTTGTCAAGTATTTAGGTCCAGGATAAGACAGTAGGTGCCCTCCTTTGTCCTTTGTTGAGAGCTTAGAACAGGTTTGATCACTCCCATGTCCAAGTCTTGAACACATTGAACAAAGGCAGCCACCTTTACAGGATCCTTTGGAATGTGAGACAGATGAAACTGTTCCCAGGGAGGTCTGGTGTGAAAGCCTATGTGATGATAATGGAATATAATATCAAAAACACAGGGATCTTGAACTGATAAAGACCAGGCCTTCTGAAACAAAATCAATCTGCCTCCTACCAGAAGAGCTTTATGCAGAATTCTGATTTAAATTCGGCTTTTTGGTCTTTTCTTAGACCAAGAAGATCCTGCTTCCAGGAACACTTGGAGAATACAGACTTCTAGTTGGATGGGGACTTTTGATCTCTTGGGTAGTGAAAGGAATGAAAACAATTTGTTTGTTTTGTACTTCCCCTTAAACTTTTTGTCCTAAGGAAGGAAAGACCCTTTTTCCCTGTGACAATTTTGATAATTGAATCCAATTCCGATCCAAAAAACATCTTCCCTTTAAAGGGGACTGATAACAGCCTATTCTTGGAGACCATATCAGCTGACCAATATTTAAGCCGTAATGCTGTCCTTAATAAAACAGCAATGCACATATTCTTGACATCAATTTTAATAATGTAAAATACTACATCACAAATGAAATCATTAGCCATCTTAAGGACTTTAATGCAGCTGCGATTATCCTCAGAAGATTGATCAGAAACCATCTGAGAAAGAGAATAACACCAGAAGGACACTGCAGCGTCCACACAGGTATTGCTAAATAATTTACTAGCAAGTACTCAGATTTGCGGTCCATTGGATCCCTAATCAAAGAACTATACTTTATAGTAATAGTAGTGCGTCTAGCTAAGGTGGAAATGGCTCTATCAACCTTAGGGGCTACTTCTCAGGCTGTTAAATTATTTTCCAAAAGTGGTTATATTTTTGTGAATCTGTTGGAAGGTTCAGAAGAAATGCCTGGTTTCTTCCATTCTTTAGCTATGTATTCTGATGCTTCAAAGGCCTTAGGCACTTTGGGCAGAACTTTAAAGACCTAATTCAACTTATTTACAGGACTGGAATCCTCTGGATTAGGTTCCGAGGTATTCAAAACCTCCTGAAGCAGGAAGTGGATATGGTCCACTTTAAATCTAAATGTGGATCCTCCTTTGGCTCTTTTACTGGTTCAGGGTCTTCACTGAAGATTTTACTCTAAAAAAACCCTCAGATAGGGACTCAGCCGAGTCAGAGCTTTTTGTAAGCTAGGTTGTAATTTAGCCTCGGAAATAAGTTCCAGTTTTTCTCTTAAGATTACATGGTTTTGGGTATAGCCCCTAAAAGCTCCATCATAGTCTTTTGAAGACTTGTTTTAAACTCTGGAGAAAAATCAGTGGAGTCCCCTTTTGCCACATAAATAGGCATGGGCACTAAATGTCTACTAGGTGCCATACTGACAGGATTATGGGTTGTGAATTGGAGATGTGGGACACAATTCGCACACAACTGGTTAATATGGTCCACTGGAACAGTATTGTATAATAAACAGTGACCGCAGTATGTGTTTGGGCTGCGGTATGTTCCCTATGGGTCTCTTCTAATGGGTCAGTCATATTAGATGGGGGTACAGACATGACTCCAAAATAATAAGCAACATTGAAAGTAAATGGAAATAGATGTATTCCAAAATTTTAAGTGACAAGTGTATTTACCGAAAGTACAACAAACAGCCTATATGAACATATCAGAACCATAGAAGACAGAAAAAGCCACATATGGTTTACC
Source organism: Bombina bombina (assembly GCF_027579735.1). Classification (NCBI taxonomy): domain Eukaryota; kingdom Metazoa; phylum Chordata; class Amphibia; order Anura; family Bombinatoridae; genus Bombina; species Bombina bombina. The sequence continues at coordinate 684,651,609 of NC_069502.1, read as the reverse complement.
CTCAGAAAAAAATCACATACCCATCCCTTCAGCAGCTCCTATGAGGGTACTCACCCACCTCCTGGGCAAAGAAAGTGTTAAAATGGAGTCCAGGTAGATTGAAATTCCTGCAGACAGTCCCTGTGCAAATATCAGCTAGCTGCTGATCCGGCGAGGGAGAGAAAAAGGGGTGCCTAAGGGGAAGGGGGAGTCAGAGCTTACCTCCGGAATGATGTGCAGGCCAAAGCCTCTGAGTAAAGATACAAAAAACACATTTTACAAAAGTGTATAAATGCCCCTCATTGATTCTCCCTCTGTTTCCCACCCTTACTGCATACATAAGGCAGTTAGTGGTTTTCTTAAAGAGACAGCAAATCTTTTCTGTTTTGGGAGAAAAAAAGTGATCTCTGAAACCAAGTCAAAAACATAGTGTGAGCTGTTAAGGGGTTTTAGAAGAATAAAATAATAGGGATTTTAAATCTGAATTGCAGTATTTCTGGTGTTAAACACATAGGTAAAGTAATAGAACCCCTAACTATGTAGTACCTAAAAAAAGAGTACTATGGATAGTTTCTGGTCTGTGTTTAGCGTCTGAATCATTTGTGTACTGCAGCACCCCTCCACTGTATCTTACCAGCTTGCTGAGGCATTTTTCCCTCACAGAATGCTGTTCCAGTAGAGAGCCCATCCTCTGCACGTAAATATACTGCAGAGGATACTTTCTGATAAATACCTGCAACCCCTCTGGTGTAGGATATGGGACGATTATGGCAGAGACATCATTTAGCTGTTAGGGTGACATGCTATAACTGTAGTATTCCTTTACCCCTGCTTTACCCGGAATTTTTGAGAAATTATCCTAAAGTCTTCCCTGAACAAAGATGGAAGAGGGATACAGGGTCTGAAGTCAACTTGGAGGCCAAGATCAAACTAAGTGAGTGGGGAGTGGCGGTAGGAGGGATTAAAAGCTCTTGTGTGGGTTCTTGACCTCCTCCTAGTGGCAGGAAATATATCCCACATGTTATGGACACATGGACTCTCCTCGTCTTATGAAAGAAATATCCATATTAGGTCAAAGTTTTTATGCAAACACACTGGAAGATTTTGGAAAAATTCAAGATAAAGCAATTTTAAACTTGACTCAACCGGAAATAACACTAAAAATGTAATGTTTTAAAACAGAGGGTGAGATACTTCTTGAGACTATTCTGTAGGAAGAAATTGGGTGGAGGACTGGATAGGGATGGAATACCTGCTTAAAGGGATACTAAACCTACATTTCTTTTTCATGATTCAGTTACAGCACGCAATTTTAAGCAAAATTAAAATTTTTGTTAATTCTATTGCTTTATTTATTTAAAAAGAAGGTATTTAAAGTGAATGTAAATTTTGATGCTAAAGTACCCAGTTTTTAAAAATTCGATTAAAAACATGGGCACTTTAATTCATCAATTTACATTTCACTCCTTGTGAATTTTTTTTTTACCTTTTTAATCTTCACAGCAGCTCCAGCTTCCTCCACCCGTCGCAAAGCCTCTTCCGGGGTCTAAAATGAGGAATCTGGCTTCCTCCAATCACTGCGTTGAATCAGACACTGATTCCCCCTGGGGAGGATGACCTATCCATCATTTCTGACATCAGAAATGGCTTGCGACGACCGGAGGAAGCTGGAGCTGCTGTGAAGATTAAAAGGTAAGTTTTTTTTGTTTTGTTTTTTCACAACAGGAGTGAAATGTAAATTTTGATGAATTAAAGTGCCCCTGTTTTTAATCAAATTTTTAAAAACCGGGCACTTTAGCATCAAAATTTACATTCACTTTAAAGCTTAGGAGCTGACCCATTTTAGGTTCAGCACCATGGATAGCGCTTGCTTATTGGTGGCTGACATTAACCACCAATAAGCAAGCATAACCCAGGTGCTGAACCAAAAATGGGCCGGCTCCTATGCTTTACATTCCTGCTTTTTAAAGGGACAGTCTAGTCTAAAACTAACTTTAATTATTCAGATAGAGAATGTAATTTTAAACAATTTTCCAATTTACTTCTTTCACCAATTTTGCTTTGTTCTCTTGGTAGGGGCAAAAAAAAATTATTATTATTAATGTGTATATATATATTATTATAAATGTGTTGGCTATGCAAAACTAGGGAATCAGGGCCGGACTGGGAGTAAAAAGCAGCCCTGGAAAAATTAGAGACCGGCCCTATATTGTGAGTGTATGTGTGTATGTGTATATATATATAGATATAGATATAGATATATAGATATAGATATAGATATAGATATATAGATATATATATATATATAGATATATAGATATATATATATATATATAGATATATATAGATATATATATATATAGATATATATATAGATATATATATATATATAGATATATATATATATAGATATATATATAGATATATATAGATATATATATAGATATATATATATATATATATATAGAGAGAGAGAGAGAGAGAGAGAGAGAGAGAGAGAGAGAGAGAGAGAGAGAGAGAGAGAGAGAGAGAGAGATATATATATATATATATATAGAGAGAGATATATATATAGAGAGATATATATATATATATATAGAGAGATATATATATATATATATATAGAGATATATATATATATATAGAGATATATATATAGAGAGATATATATATATAGAGATATATATATATATAGAGATATATATAGAGATATATATAGAGATATATAGAGATATATATATATATATATATATATATATAGAGAGAGAGAGAGAGAGAGAGAGAGAGAGAGAGAGAGAGAGAGAGAGAGAGAGAGAGAGAGAGAGAGATATAGTATATAAACCTAGGAGATGCATGGAATAATGAGAAATTATTTAGGGATGAATACAAAGATTTTAATTTTTTTAAAGCAGGCTGTATGAATTAAGCAGGGTAAGTCTGATGCCTGGCTGCTATGCTATGTCACCAGTTAAGAGGTTAACACAGCTCACAAACATTCCTGGATCCAGTCGTCACTCACAGTGCTTAACTTCACTGATTGACACTCATTGCTTGGATGATGGGTAACGAATGCGAGCTGCTGCCGTTCCACACTACACCGGTCTTCCTTAGGAGGTACAAATAGAATGTGACATAATTTACTGCAGTGCTTGCGAGGCTCGAGCCCAACATTTTTGGAAAGCTTAGTTGGAGCAGAGGCTGCTAAAAAAAATGTTGGGCTTGCAAGTACTGCAGTAAATTATGTCACATTTTATTTGTAGCTCCGAAGGAAGACCGGTGTAGTGAAGCTAAGCACTGTGAGTGATGACTGGACCCAGGAATGTTTGTGAGCTGCTGGCCAGAGCACCGGCCTGAGCCTCCACCCTCTCTGCTCTTACATTAGTTACCCGGCGTGGTCTGTACCCTGGCGGCTGCGGCTGCTGCCCCCCCCATCGGAAAAATAAAACCTTGAGTTGTCTATCATCATGTTAGTCACTCACTGTCACTGACTATTCAAATACCGTCCTGACCGGCATCCTCACTGACAGACTGAGATGACTGACTCCATACTCCATAGTTGTTCTACCCGCACTCACCCAGGGACCACCTCACCAAGACACGGACGTGCAGCGGTGCGCTATAACTTGTTATTGGCGCCATATTACTTCAGACTCAAGTGCAGGTATTGGCTACAATTCTTCATGTGACCAACTACATCAGACCCAATAGGAATTAAATAATAAAACAAATAGAATTAACAATGAAGCGGCCACAAGGTTGGGGGCAATGCGGGACACACGATTAAATAATAATAATAAATTTTTTTTAACAATAAAGCGGCCAAGGGGTTGGGGGGCAATGCGGGACACACACTGTGCAGATGCTGCCCAGCCCCAGCCTCTGCCGGCCCTGCGGCCCACCGGGATTTTTCCCGGTATCCCGGCGGCCCAATCCGGCCCTGTAGGGAATGGGTAATAAAGGGATTATCTATCTTTTAAAAAAATATATATATTCTGGTGTAGACTGTCCCTTTAAATAAAGATAGCAAGAGAACAAAGAAAAAATGATAATAGTAAATTAGAAAGTTGCTTAAAATTGCATGCTCTAACTGAATAATGAAAAAAAAAATAGGTTTACTATTTTTTTAATGACTTACCCCATTTTTCTTTCTCCTCTTTTCTCCCCCCCTTTCTTTTTTTTTCTTCTTCACTCTTGGATCCCATAATACCTTTATGATACAATATATATGCTGAGTGGAATATATGTTGTGATGCTGTTTGTTAGTTGAATTTGTTAAAGTTTTTTGGTTTAGCTCTATATGAAAGCTTTAAACAAAAGAAAATGTACTTAGAAAACAAGCACAGCTTTAATAGCTGCCAACTCTACTGGATAGCTGATCTGTAGTAGAACACATTAAAACCTTCTTCAAAAGATAGACTCTATTGTCTTCATTATTGAAATCTACAGAGACTTTTTCCATATTCAAAAACAAATATTTGAAAGACTCAAATATCTATTTCATTATGCTATTTGCTAATATTATCTCATATTTAAACCTTAATTGCAAATCATTTAATTATATTGCAATTTCTTTTAATAAACAGAATAAAAAAATGTAATGTTTTGCTTTTTATTTTTTAATATATTTTTTATATTTATTTTTTAAAGGACCAAATGTCATAGAAGCAACGCTCAAAACAAATGCAACCAGCTCCAAGGTAACCACAATTGGTTAATCTCCTACTGCAGTAGTATAAAATTGTGCAAGGACATTCATGATATAAAATTATTGATTACAAATGTTTACAAAATACCGTCTTTCTCCCACAAGATATATTATATTTTTTTCTATTTCACAGATTGGATGTGTTTTCTTTTTTCCTATTTACGATATACAATACAATTTTTTTATGTGCATAAAATGATATTGCGCTGTAATATATTTTGTATAGTTCTATTTTGTGTAAAATTATTTTTAGTGTCTGGTAAGTATTTTAAAAGCAGTCAGTTTTTTGTCTTTCTTTTATTTTTATTACAATTATTTATCTTCATAAATGGAAACAGTCCACAGCTGCATTCATTACTTTTGGGAAAAAAGAACCTGGCCACCAGGAAGAGGCAAAGACACCCCAGCCAAAGGCTTAAATACTCCTCCCACTTCCCTCGTCCCCCAGTCATTGTTTGCCTTTCTTCCCAGGAGGTTGACAAAGAAGTGTCAGAAGTTTGTTTTGTCTCTTATGGAGTGTAGTACTCTTCGACATGGGACAGGATTTTTAAGTAATCCTGTCAGTCTCTCAGTGAGGGCTTGGATGAAAGTTAGAGTCCGGAGATGCAGGAAGAGTCTTTCTGCAAATCCATCCCGACTCATTTTGACAACTCCACAAGCAATTGGCGTTGTCGAACTTCGCTGCCTGCTTTCTTCTCTCAAGTCCAAGTCCGTCACACTTGAAGGGCTGTGTTCCTGTTCCACGGCATAGATTTTGGTAAGATAGTTTAATTTTACTTCTTCATGATTGTACTGTAACTCATTTGTTCTTGCAAACTCACATGAAAAATACAGGGTCTCAGTGGGACTCCTTTAGTATCTTGGAATCAAGGGTTAATATCTCCTGAGGGGGATTATTGAATAGGTTTTTTTTAATCATGTTTGTTATGTGATTTAATCTGCTTATGTGTAGTGTTAACTGGGCTCGTGGCTCTTGGAACATAACAGTCGTTTTGAAGTGACGCGACCTTACGGTCGGCACGCTGTTTTTGGACTGTACATTTCACCTTGTGACCAGGCGTGTTTACTTTCTGCAAGTGTTGGTCAATACAGAGGTTGAAAGGAAAAGAATGCATTTATATAGCACTTAACTCTCCATGTATATAGATTAATGTGACATCAAAATCTAGAGGTGTACTGGAGGTGATATGTTTAAAATATAACCTTTATTGGTTCGATTAAAATTGTAGAACACGCATAAAAACCACACACAGTTAAAATTACAAAAGAGTTTAGAACCTATAGAACAATATATAGGGTAATATCCTGAAATGGGTTGAAGAGGATTGTGGAGAAGAGTTGCTTTCTCTGGAGTTGGGCAAACACCTAGACTTACTTTCTGGTCTCCCATTTCCGCATTCCTGACTTTGTGGCGACGGAGAATTGTAGTCCGCTGGTGTCTGGTTCATAGGAGGTGGTGCGTGCCCCAGCCATTGTGGGTGTCAGGTGCCATTTAAATAGTTTTATATTTAGTCAATTTTTTTGGTATCCTATACCCAGTTATGGAGGATGCTGATGTTGAGATTTGTTCAATTGTCTGATTCAGATTCTTCGTCCTGTGACGAATGCGAATTGGCGCAATTGACTCAGGTCAGTCACTTATGTTCTTTAGGCCATTCTAGAGTGCCTTGTTGCTCGGGGATTCAAGGGACTGCTGAGCCATCCGCCTCGGGGGGCCCTGTCCTCTGGAAGGCGAGTTCCCTACCGCTCCCTACTACTACACATGCGGTTAACCCAAGTTAGGTTTTTTCCTCCTCGGAGGGTGGATTGTCCCCCCCCCCCAGAGGTTGTGGCACGCGTTCACTTTTATATACTTTTGGCGCTTGCACATCTACAAAGTCCAGATATTTATTTGCGATTGTGTTTGTGCCTGATTGCACTTCAAGGATTAAGAGCATCCTTGAAGTGTTTTGCTCTTAATCCTTGAAGTGTTTTGTCCCTCTAAGGCATCCGTACAGATTGACTCCAGTTTTCCATCGGCAAGAAATAGTCATTCGGACGAATATCTCGCTCATACTCCATCGCCATATTGGAACGCCATACCTAAAGGGTTGCTGCTGTTTTCAGAGGAGCTGCCACAGAGAGGAGAATACACGCCTTGACACCGATTCCGGTCCTCTTCATGTGACCATTGATTGTTGGGCGTCTCGACTAAACATCATTGAGTCATCGTTTGGATTCATCTTGCTTCATTGTTTTTTATTGGTTTTATTGGCTTAGATATCCTCTAATATATTACTGTTTTTACTTATAACAATTAGTTACATTGTATTGTCCTAGTACACTCCATTATTGGAAACATTTTCCTCTGTTGCAAAATCATATTGTTGCAAATTTTAATATTCAATGTATACTACACTTTTCATTTCGCCTGATCAACGCATATGATATTTTGTTCATTTTGTACATTTGTATTATATGTTTCATTTTATATCACATTTTTTATTGTAATAAATTTATGCAGATTTTGCACATTTTTTGGATCACTGTTTTTTGCCTAGATAGGCTTTTTACACTATATGGTTTATTATTAATCCTATATTCGTGCACTTATTTACCCAGCACTATATTATTCACCTTCTATTTTAAGCTTTTATTAGCGCCTATGCTCTAAGATTCATTTGGTTCTCTTGTTTTGCAGCCAATTTTTTCTTATACACCACTACCTGTTTGTTTAGAGGCTGGGGAGTCCTCTTGTTTTTCATAGGCTTAATAGTGTTTCACAGCGCAGTAACCAATATCACTTTTTGCACTCATCTAGGTGGCATCCAAACCCATGTTTCTTTCATGTAATTAACAAGAGTCCATGAGCTAGTGACGTATGGGATATACATTCCTACCAGGAGGGGCAAAGTTTCCCAAACCTTAAAATGCCTATAAATACACCCCTCACCACACCCACAAATCAGTTTTACAAACTTTGCCTCCAAGGGAGGTGGTGAAGTAAGTTTGTGCTAGATTCTACGTTGATATGCGCTCCGCAGCAAGTTGGAGCCCGGTTTTCCTCTCAGCGTGCAGTGAATGTCAGAGGGATGTGAGGAGAGTATTGCCTATTGAATGCAGTGATCTCCTTCTACGGGGTCTATTTCATAAGGTTCTCTGTTATCGGTCGTAGAGATTCATCTCTTACCTCCCTTTTCAGATCGACGATATACTCTTATATTTACCATTTCCTCTACTGATTCTCGTTTCAGTACTGGTTTGGCTTTCTACAAACATGTAGATGAGTGTCCTGGGGTAAGTAAGTCTTATTTTCTGTGACACTCTAAGCTATGGTTGGGCACTTTATTTATAAAGTTCTAAATATATGTATTCAAACATTTATTTGCCTTGACTCAGAATGTTCAACTTTCCTTATTTCCAGACAGTCAGTTTCATATTTGGGATTATGCTTTAAATTATCATATTTTGTCTTACCTCAAAAATTTGACTTTTTTCCCTGTGGGCTGTTAGGCTCGCGGGGGCTGAAAATGCTTCATTTTATTGCGTCATTTTTGGCGCGGATTTTTTTGGCGCAAAAATTCATTTCCGTTTCCGGCGTCATACGTGTCGCCGGAAGTTGCGTCATTTTTTGACGTTATTTTGCGCCAAAAATGTCGGCGTTCCGGATGTGGCGTCATTTTTGGCGCCAAAAGCATTTAGGCGCCAAATATTGTGGGCGTCTTATTTGGCGCCAAAAAATATGGGCGTCGCTTTTGTCTCCACATTATTTCAGTCTCATTTTTCATTTGCTTCTGGTTGCTAGAAGCTTGATGTTTGGCATTTTTTTCCCATTCCTGAAACTGTCTTATAAGGAATTTGATTTATTTTGCTTTATATGTTGTTTTTTCTCTTACATATTGCAAGATGTCTCACGTTGCATCTGAGCCAGAAGATACTACAGGAAAACCACTGCCTGCTGGATCTACCAAAGCTAAGTGTATCTGCTGTAAACTTTTGGTAGCTATTTCTCCAGCTGTTGTTTGTAATAATTGTCATGACAAACTTGTTAAAGCAGATAATATTTCCTTTAGTGATGTACCATTGCCTGTTGCAGTTCCCTCAACATCTAAGGTGCAGAATGTTCCTGATAACATAAGAGATTTTGTTTCTGAATCCATAAAGAAGGCTTTGTCTGTTATTTCTCCTTCTAGTAAACGTAAAAAGTCTTTTAAATCTTCTCTCTCTACAGATGAATTTTTAAATGAACACCATCATTCTGATTCTTTGGACTCTTCTAGTTCAGAGGATTCTGTCTCAGAGATTGATGCTGATAAATCTTCATATTTATTTAAGATGGAATTTATTCGCTCTTTACTTAAAGAAGTACTAATTGCTTTAGAAATAGAGGATTCTAGTCCTCTTGATACTAATTCTATACGTTTGGATAAGGTTTTTAAAGCTCCTGCGGTTATTCCAGAAGTCTTTCCTGTTCCTAATGCTATTTCTGCAGTAATTGCTAAGGAATGGGATAAATTGGGTAATTCATTTTCTCCTTCTAAACGTTTTAAGCAATTATATCCTGTTCCGCCTGACAGGTTAGAATTTTGGGACAAAATCCCTAAAGTTGATGGGGCTATTTCTACCCTTGCTAAACGTACTACCATTCCTACGTCAGATGGTACCTCGTTTAAGGATCCTTTAGATAGAAAAATTGAATCTTTTCTAAGAAAAGCTTATCTATGTTCAGGTAATCTTCTTAGACCTGCTATATCATTGGCTGATGTTGCTGCAGCTTCAACTTTTTGGTTGGAAACTCTAGCGCAACAAGTAACAAATCGTGATTCTCATGATATTATTATTCTTCTCCAGCATGCTAATAATTTCATCTGTGATGCCATTTTTGATATTATTAGAGTTGATGTTAGATTTATGTCTCTGGCTATCTTAGCCAGAAGAGCTTTATGGCTTAAGACTTGGAATGCTGATATGGCTTCTAAATCAACTCTACTTTCCATTTCTTTCCAGGGAAACAAATTATTTGGTTCTCAGTTGGATTCTATTATTTCAACTGTTACTGGTGGGAAAGGAACTTTTTTACCACAGGATAAAAAGTCTAAAGGTAAAAACAGGGCTAACAATCGTTTTCGTTCCTTTCGTTTCAGCAAAGAACAAAAGCCTGATCCTTCGTCCTCAGGAGCAGTTTCAGTTTGGAAACCATCTCCAGTCTGGAATAAATCCAAGCCTGCTAGAAAGGCAAAGCCTGCTTCTAAGTTCACATGAAGGTACGGCCCTCATTCCAGTTCAGCTGGTAGGGGGCAGGTTACGTTTTTTCAAAGAAATTTGGATCAAATCTGTTCACAATCTTTGGATTCAGAACATTGTTTCAGAAGGGTACAGAATTGGTTTCAAGATGAGACCTCCTGCAAAGAGATTTTTTCTTTCCCATGTCCCAGTAAATCCAGTGAAAGCTCAAGCATTTCTGAATTGTGTTTCAGATCTAGAGTTGGCTGGAGTAATTATGTCAGTTCCAGTTCCGGAACAGGGGATGGGGTTTTATTCAAATCTCTTCATTGTACCAAAGAAGGAGAATTCCTTCAGACCAGTTCTGGATCTAAAATTATTGAATCGTTATGTAAGGATACCAACGTTCAAGATGGTAACTGTAAGGACTATATTGCCTTTTGTTCAGCAAGGGAATTATATGTCCACAATAGATTTACAGGATGCATATCTGCATATTCCGATTCATCCAGATCATTTTCAGTTCCTGAGATTCTCTTTTCTAGACAAGCATTACCAATTTGTGGCTCTACCGTTTGGCCTTGCTACAGCTCCAAGAATTTTCACAAAGATTCTCGGTGCCCTTCTGTCTGTAATCAGAGAACAGGGTATTGTGGTATTTCCTTATTTGGACGATATCTTGGTACTTGCTCCGTCTTTACATTTAGCAGAGTCTCATACGAATCGACTTGTGTTGTTTCTTCAAGATCATGGTTGGAGGATCAATTTACCAAAAAGTTCTTTGATTCCTCAAACAAGGGTAACCTTTCTGGGTTTCCAGATAGATTCAGTGTCCATGACTCTGTCTTTAACAGACAAGAGACGTCTAAAATTGATTACAGCTTGTCGAAACCTTCAGTCACAATCATTCCCTTCGGTAGCCTTATGCATGGAAATTCTAGGTCTTATGACTGCTGCATCGGACGCGATCCCCTTTGCTCGTTTTCACATGCGACCTCTTCAGCTCTGTATGTTGAACCAATGGTGCAGGGATTACACGAAGATATCTCAATTAATATCTTTAAAACCGATTGTTCGACACTCTCTAACGTGGTGGACAAATCACCATCGTTTAATTCAGGGGGCTTCTTTTGTTCTTCCGACCTGGACTGTAATTTCAACAGATGCAAGTCTCACAGGTTGGGGAGCTGTGTGGGGATCTCTGACGGCACAAGGAGTTTGGGAATCTCAGGAGGTGAGATTACCGATCAATATTTTGGAACTCCGTGCAATTTTCAGAGCTCTTCAGTTTTGGCCTCTTCTGAAGGGAGAATCGTTCATTTGTTTTCAGACAGACAATGTCACAACTGTGGCATACATCAATCATCAAGGAGGGACTCACAGTCCTCTGGCTATGAAAGAAGTATCTCGAATTTTGGTTTGGGCGGAATCCAGCTCCTGTCTAATCTCTGCGGTTCATATCCCAGGTGTAGACAATTGGGAAGCGGATTATCTCAGTCGCCAAACGTTGCATCCGGGCGAATGGTCTCTTCACCCAGAGGTATTTCTTCAGATTGTTCAATTGTGGGGGCTCCCAGAGATAGATCTGATGGCCTCTCATCTAAACAAGAAACTTCCCAGGTATCTGTCCAGATCCCGGGATCCTCAGGCGGAGGCAGTGGATGCATTATCACTTCCTTGGAAGTATCATCCTGCCTATATCTTTCCGCCTCTAGTTCTTCTTCCAAGAGTAATCTCCAAGATTCTGAGGGAATGCTCGTTTGTTCTGCTAATAGCTCCGACATGGCCTCACAGGTTTTGGTATGCGGATCTTGTCCGGATGGCATCTTGCCAGCCATGGACTCTTCCGTTAAGACCAGACCTTCTGTCACAAGGTCCTTTTTTCCATCCGGATCTGAAATCCTTAAATTTAAAGGTATGGAGATTGAACGCTTGATTCTTGGTCATAGAGGTTTCTCTGACTCCGTGATTAATACTATGTTACAGGCTCGTAAATCTGTATCTCGAGAGATATATTATAGAGTCTGGAAGACTTATATTTCATGGTGTCTTTCTCATCATTTTTCTTGGCATTCTTTTAGAATACCGAGAATTTTACAATTTCTTCAGGATGGTTTGGATAAGGGTTTGTCTGCAAGTTCTTTAAAAGGACAAATCTCTGCTCTTTCTGTTCTTTTTCATAGAAAGATTGCTATTCTTCCTGATATTCATTGTTTTGTACAAGCTTTGGTTCGTATAAAACCTGTCATTAAGTCAATTTCTCCTCCTTGGAGTTTGAATTTGGTTCTGGGAGCTCTTCAAGCTCCTCCGTTTGAACCTATGCATTCATTGGACATTAAATTACTTTCTT